>NC_047103.1:38091820-38161820 GCF_902500255.1 Thalassophryne amazonica | reverse complement strand
AAGCAGCAGTGAAATATGGAGCCATTTAGCATTGGCCTTCAGCGATCACTCAGATTTATCGCCCCTTTTCATCACATCTCGGGGAGAGAAAATTAATAAGGCCCCCGAGATGGAACGGGACCCTAAAACCCTGGTCTTTCCTGAAAGCTGTTAATTTGCTCCGTAATTACTTTCACAATTAACTAAAATATAAATCAAAGTGACAAATTGTGATATTTTATGTATTAATTACGCTCGGTAAATGTGTTCATTATGAAAAGGCAATTTTAAGGTACCTGGGCTGTCTCTTTTATTGCAATAAGTACATTCACTTAAATTGGCACAAATGCGCCTCTTTCGTGAAATGTGTAAAAATTGCTTCTAAAAACATTTGCGGCTCATAATCGTCCCCCGCACCCACCCACCCCCTTTGGCTCCGTGACATCTAGTGGGCCATCTAATTTCTGCAAACCTAATGTGCCACAATTAAGACTGCAGACTCTTATGAATATAGAAAACACTTTGAATGGACACCAAACCTCACTCCGTTTCATTTAAACTACAGATTAAAGTTAGGCTCTAGGTCTGAGGATCACAATGGAAATAATTCGCTTTTTTGAGTTATCTTCGAGTATTTTATGTACAATTATTATTGGAAAAAATAAAATAAAATGAAGAAAAAATAATGCGCTTATTGATTGTTTGGGGATGAGTGTTTAAGGTGAACGGTGAAAACTGTGGACACAATTTCTTAGATGTTTAATAGTAATAATAATAAGTAGCCTAGTAGTAGTAGTAATAGTAGCAGTGTTAAAAATATTAATAACTTGTAATAATAATAACAAATACAACAATAAAATAATTATTAGTAATATTATTGTTAACATATTAGAACAGATGAAGCATGAAGAGCAAAGGTCTTAAATTTAAATATTACTTAAATATTACTTAAATATACTTAAATATTTTATGATAATGATAATCATATCAACAATAATAATAATAATATAATAACAATAATAATAATAATAATAATTATTATTATTATTATTATTGGTAGTATAGTCGTGCAGCAGTAGTGGTCATGGCTGTAGTCTTATTAAAAAGCTTCTAAAGCTGAATAAGAAGAAAATCTTTTTTTTAACCCTTTTAAATTTCAGTTTTGTCACTAACATTTGTTAAAAATTAAAAAAGATTTTTGTCAGTATATTCAATTTAACATTATACACAAATGAACAAAAATAATGCCACAAACAAAACAAAGAAGAAACAACAAAAGAAAAGAAAAACCGCACAATGAAAACAAACAAAAACACAAACATTTTAAATTGTTGAACAGTTATGTGAAATTCAATTATTAAATAAACCAAATAAGCTGATTTAAGAAAGAACAAATAAATTGGCCACCTTGCAGTTTAATCTAATTGATGGAACTGATGTGTTATGTGTAGAAAGACCACATTGACATATGTTCCCTTTCTGCCTTACAATATGTTACTTGGCCTTACTTTTTTTTCTGAATCCCTGTCAGTGTAGCTTAACAAGCAACAGATAGAACTATAAATGAGCGAATTCTCGAAAGGGGTAATAAGATGTAGACAGTTTAATGAAGCCACACAAACATAAACATCGGAATATAGTTTTTTAGAATGAGGGGCTGGGATGCTGATGGTCAAATAGAAACTAGTTCTCATCATGTTTTGTTGATGTGAGACAATGTTTGAGGTTTTGGTGATGGTGCTCTAATAGATTTAAAAACAAAAAAATCTGTTCAGAAGTTAATTTCAGATTATATAAATAAAAATTGCACAACTCAGTTGCATTGGATTTAATTCATATAATGGAAAGACAGGAGCACAAACAACAACAGGAACAACAACAATAACCAGAGGGCACTCACAGGGTGTATACTTCGGCAAAACCCAACCATCTCTGTTCTCAATCAAGTTCAAGCAAAAGTGACTCATTGGATGAACTCAATTCAATTATGAGCAGGATTTCCATCTAATAAATATGTGTAGCCCCAACTCAAATAAAGCACATCTATGCAAGATAACCTAATTTAATTTAGTTGGGACTGCATATATTTATTAGATGGAAATCCATTTCAATGAGTAAGGTTTTGTGGCCTTGTTTCAATAATGTACGAATAACAAATCCATGATTTAAAAAAACACAAATGAAAAATGTTTCCAGATCTTCATCTAACTTTTGTTTCAACAATGTACAAATAACAAATCCATTATAAAAAACACTAATTAAAAATGTTACCATATCTGCATCTAACTTAAAATCTAACAGATTCTTCCTGAATCCAAGTGTTATTGCTAAATCAAATGTAATTAATATCTGTACATGCATTTTGAAGATATTCCGCTAAAAACAAACAAGTAATCACAAAATAACATGGATAGATTTTTTTTAGACAGCTGGTGTTTCTCTAACTTTGTTGTGTGGGCCGCCAGAAGAGGATGTACTGCTGACCCACCACCAGAGGGCGCCCTGCCTGAAGTGCGGGCTTCAGGCACAAGAGGGCGCTGCCGCCATGGACACAGCCGGGGGTGACAGCTGTCGCTTATTACCTCTTGACAGCTGTCACCCATCTACTCAACATCATCTCACTCCATAAAGACCAGACGTCATCTCCACCTCGTTGCCGAGATATCATACTTCATTGGAGGTAATATCCTCAGCCGTTTTGTAATTGTAATATTTGTATATTGTGAGTGTTTGCAGGAGTACCAGTTCCTCCGTCGGTGGAAGCTGTGAGAGCGCTGAAGGCACTCTTTTCCCCTGAGGAATCCACAGTACTCTGCAAGTTATTGAGTGAGAGGTGGAGGTGGCATTCCCACCGTTGTTGTTACTGGGTGTACACACACCCACACTTGACTGTCTTTGTTCTTCGCCAGCAGTACCAGATCCGACAGTCGGGGACGGTGATCACCTGGGAATTCGGGACTTGGCGGCTCCAGTATTCACCAGGTTCTGGGGCGGCGGAAATCGTGTGGTTCCGGCTCTTCTTAGGACAGACGTCTTCTATCCTCGAGCCTGCCCACACGTCACCTTTGTGTATTGACTGTTATGATATTCTGAGATTGTATGTTCGTTGTGCACATTCACAACATTAAATTGTTATATTTTGGCTCATCTATTGACCGTTCATTTGCTGCACCACAGGCCCAGATGAAATGTTGAAACACATTGGTGTAACCTTTGTATTTATTTTTTCCTTATGTATCAGAGTGCCCCAGATTCTTTTCAAATGCTATTCCACCATCATGCCTTCCACACTGAACTCATTGACACCATAATTATCACCTCTGTTCCCTTCACTAACATGTCCACTGAAGTCTGCTCCAATCTCCTCTCTTAACTCTGGACATTCTTCGCTACCTGAACTCAGTCCTGAATTCTTATTTATCCTCCTTCTCACATACCCCACTTTCAGGACCTATGTGTTGATGATATTCATCATCACCACTTCAATTTCCAGTTTCACACTTATCACCGTGTCAGACACTTGCTTCAATTCCACGATGTTCTTCAGGAACCCCAAGTCTTCTCCCATCCATCCCATGAAATGCTCCTTTTACTTGTTCTTTCATAGACACATTATGTCTGTCTTTGTTCTCGCCATTGTATGGGATAGCTCTTTCCCTTTGCCTGTAACTCTAGTACATCCAGCTGTAAATGGGTACCAGTCTTAGTTGGGGAAGTAATCTGTGTTTGACTTGCATCTTATCCAGGGGGAGTCATAGACTCTCATCTATTTCATCCTACAGACAGGGGTTCTGCCAGGGATTTTGGGCCCCATGAAAAGAAAACTTACTGGGCCACCCCCATATTATTTTGTCAGTATTATAATTGTATTGGCATAATTGGCAGGGGCCTCTCTAGGCCCCTGCCAATTATGGGCCCCAAGAATACTTCTCGTTATTCTCCCCTTTTATGCACCCCTGCCTACAGAATTCAGGGATGCTTCTTATTCTTTCTCCTCCTCCTTTACCAGTAACAGTGACACTCCTCTTCTGCTGCCTGTGGACGTGCCTTCCCCTGCATCTTGTCATACTTTACCCAACAGTATGATTGTTTTCATCAGCATGGTGATGGACAACAATACCCATGGGAGTTGTTGATTCAGTACAGAACAGTGGTTTACACTGTTGCCTCACAGCGAGAAGGTCCCTGGTTCACTTCCACCTTTAGTCATTCTGTGTGATGTTTGCATGTTCTCCCCATGTTTGTGTGCGTTCCCTCCAGGTGTTCCGGGTTCCTCCCACCTACTCTCACTTCCAAATACATGCAGGTTAGGTGAATTGGTGACTCTAATTTGATTGTGGGTGTGAGTGGGAGCATGAATGTGTTTGTCCAGGTGGTATTTACAGAGTGTACTCTGTCTCTTGCCCAATGACTGCTGGGACAGCAATTGATGGATGAATGGATATTTGATTTGACACAATTTATGGGGAGGTGATGCTTTAGTGGTTAAGTGTTTGGCTTGAGACCAGATGATCCTTGGTTCAAACCCCAGCCTGACCGGAAAATCACTAAGGGACCTTGGGCAAGGTCCTTAAGCACTTAGTTGCTCCCAGTGTGTAGCCCCTTGCATGGCAGCACCCTGATATTGGTGTGTCAGTGTGTTTGTGTGAATGGGTGAATGTGGGGCATAGTTGTAAAGCACTTTTAGCGTCTGCAGATGGAAAAGCACTGTAGAAAAGCAGTCCATTTACAATTTACCATTTATGCCAGCTATCCTCCCTGATCCAAACCTCCTCATTCAGCCAGGCTTGGGACCAGCACTCATAATCTGATGGTGTATGCACCCAAGAGTGGCTGAGCTAAAGTTATAATCGTTATGATGTAATATTTTTTAATTTCAACACATTTTTTAAACATTGCAGCATATTTATTTTCTTGATCCCACAGCTGTGGCAGACAGCTGAGAGATGGGCCTAAATTACACATATGGTATGATCATGAATTTCTTCATCCAATCTTCTTTTTGATGTTGTGAGCAGCAGATATACATTTGTTCCTGCTGATTTGTAGACAGAAGAATAGAAGTCTCGGCTGCAAAATCAAACTATATGGTTTTGGTTTTAAAGAGACAGTATCACAGCGGGACCCAGGACTACATGATAAATCTATTGAAAGGGTTGAAGCATTCAAATTTATGGCATTTTCTTTGAATGGTAAATGAGCGGAATTTATATAGCGCTTTTCCATCTGTATCAGACGCTCAAAGCGCTTTACAATAATGCCTCACATTCACCCCAATGTCAAGGTGCTGCCACACAAGGCACTCACTACACACTGGGAGCAACTAGGGTATTAAAGACCTTGGATGTTGAACTCAACCTTACAACTCAACTCAACTTACACAGTTGAGTTCAACATCCAAAACTTGTAAGAGCTCTTTATGTTAAAGAGAGGTAGCAAGTGGACATAACTAAATGCAGCTGCATGTTTTAGAGTGTTGAGAGTGAACAGACAGAAGACTTGCAAAGTGTGAGAACATTATGAATGTCACATGCTGTCTGTGGGGAACTGACTGACGTGTGGCTACAGGAACATTAATGATGATAGACAGAACAAGCATGCAGATCCATATCAGATCCATTGTGGTGACCCAGAGCAAAAAAGCTGAAGCTGACAGAACTTAGAGCACAGGATGTGGCAGTGAAACACACGCTGAGCATGTAGGACTTGGCAGTGTGCTTGCCACCCATTCCACCATGCCTTCAGCCAGAATTTCAGGTAGAATTTTCTGTATTTGACCAAATCAATTAGAAGGGTGGAGGTGATCCTGTGACCTTTTCATCTTAAGAAACAATAGGCAGATTTCCTACAGATTTACAGTGATGGCTCCAAAAATCTGAACAATGGAGAAGCTGCAGTAGGAATACACACCCCACAACTTTTCACTGTTCACCCAATTGATGTATCCCTTGCATGCCAGAGAGGCGCTGCAATCAAAACATCATGGAGAAACTGTTGTGTCGACGCGGGTTGAGGAGCGGACCTGCGTCAGACAAGACCCAGCGCTAAAAATAACCAGAAAGCGGTTCCAAACAGAAACTATTTATTATTCACCTGTGCTTAAAAGTGTAAAAACATAAAAACAACGTCCCTCTGGTGGAGTGATTCGTGGCTCGCTCTCCAGCGCCCGCAAGGATTAAAGCCGGCGCTCCTGGACTTCCTACCACCGCCAAACACCCCCCAGGTGGACACGACAAACTGATTCTCTGTGAAGCAAAGAGAAGGTGAGGTAAGGCAACAGATACAACTATATCTTCCAATAAACACACGCTATCAGCAACACACTCGGGTCAGTGTCCTTTTTTTTTACTTTATGCAAATGAGCAGCTTCTCACAACAAGTGGAGGATCACTTATCCTTCACGCCACAGCAGTGAGAAGCAAACTGCACAATTCTCTTCACAATTCCAGTATACTGTGTAACAAAACACCAAGTTACTATCAACAATTACTTAAACACTTAATTACCTTTCGTGTGTGCTGACAGCATGTGTCCTCACCCCTCCCTGCTTCACGGGCTCGATGTGTCAAAACCCAGGCGCGGTCCTCAGCATCTCACAAACGAATGTCACAAGGTCGAGTTCCCGGCAGTTCTGCTTGAATCACACATGACTTAAATGCAGAACGCCATCCAATTATCTGCTTCAGCTGCAAGTCGTCCAGGTTGCACGTGAGCACCACTCACAGGTGCTTTCCATGATGTTGATGAGGGTGAAGACTCTTCAGCCAGCACCTTCTTCACAGACAAATCAGCCCTCATGCCACCTGGAGAGCAAAGAAAAGAAAAGAACACCAAAACATCCAGCCACGCCCCCCCCCAACACACAGCAGAAACCACATCACAACAATGGCAAATGAACATTATACTACTTATGCCTTTCATAACAAATTACCGTAGTGTTCAGAATAATAGTAGTGCTATGTGACTAAAAAGATTAATCCAGGTTTTGAGTATATTTCTTATTGTTACATGGGAAACAAGGTACCAGTAGATTCTCACAAATCCAACAAGACCAAGCATTCATGATATGCACACTCTTAAGGCTATGAAATTGGGCTATTAGTAAAAAAAAAGTAGAAAAGGGGGTGTTCACAATAATAGTAGTGTTGCATTCAGTCAGTGAGTTCCTCAATTTTGTCAAACAAACAGGTGTGAATCAGGTGTCTCCTATTTAAGGATGAAGCCAGCATCTGTTGAACATGCTTTTCTCTTCGAAAGCCTGAGGAAAATGGGACGTTGTTCAGAAGAACAGCGTAGTTTGATTAAAAAGTTGATTGGAGAGGGGAAAACATACGCAGGTGCAAAAAATTATAGGCTGTTCATCTACAATGATCTCCAATGCTTTAAAATGGACAAAAAAAACAGAGATGCATGGAAGAAAACAGAAAACAACCATCAAAATGGATAGAAGAATAACCAGAATGGCAAAGGCTCACCCACTGATCAGCTCCAGGATGATCAAAGACAGTCTGGAGTTACCTATAAGTGCTGTGACAGTTAGAAGACGCCTGTGTGAAGCTAATTTATTTGCAAGAATCCCCCGCAAAGTCCCTCTGTTAAATAAAAGACGTGCATAAGCGGTTAGAATTTGCCAAAGAACACATCAGCTGGCCTAAAGAGAAATGGAGGAATATTTTGTGGACTGATGAGAGCAAAATTGTTCTTTTTGGGTCCAAGGGCCGCAGACAGTTTGTGAGACGACCCCCAAACTCTGAATTCAAGCCACAGTTCACAGTGAAGACAGTGAAGCATGGTGGTGCAAGCATCATGATATGGACATGTTTCTCCTACTATGGTGTTGGGCCTATATATCGCATACCAGGTATCATGGATCAGTTTGGATATGTCAAAATACTTGAAGAGGTCATGTTGCCTTATGCTGAAGAGGACATGCCCTTGAAATGGGTGTTTCAACAAGACAATGACCCCAAGCACACTAGTAAACAAGCAAAATTAATGCCTCGCAGATGTGACGAAATCATGAAAAACTGTGGTTATACAACTAAATACTAGTTTAGTGATTCACAGGATTGCTAAAAAAAAGCAGTTTGAACATAATACGTAGTTTTGAGTTTGTAGCGTCAACAGCAGATGCTACTATTATTGTGAACACCCCCTTTTTTACTTTTTTTTTTACTAATAGCCCAATTTCATAGCCTTAAGAGTGTGCATATCATGAATGCTTGGTCTTGTTGGATTTGTGAGAATCTACGGAATCTACTGGTACCTTGTTTCCCATGTAACAATAAGAAATACTCGAAACCTGGATTAATCTTTTTAGTCACATAGCACTAGTATTATTCTGAACACTACTGTATATGAGACTGCATGCATGAGACCCCTGAACACTTGCTAAAACAAATATTCCAAATATTCTGTGTCTGCTACCTTCAACCCATGTGGAACTTCATAAAAACAAACTGAATTTCAGACATCGTATACATATTACGGTGGAACAAACTGCACAAACAGTGTTGTAAAGGACAATAAGCAGGGAGTGAAGAGAGCAAACTTCAATTTCCCTCAGAATGACAAAAAACAGGATGAGATTGTGGCTTAGGGCAACTCCCACTGTAAATAATGGTTAAACAACTTGAGATTCTTGTGTGTTTGCATAATATAAACACAATAACAACATCTAAAAACCTAGATAATATGTTCACAAGAGTTTTAGGCACAACAGACAGAGTTTTACTGTGCGATGTTGATGCCATTGTCTGTATGCAGTGGTTAAATTGCAGCACTATCAAAGTATCCTGTAGCAGTTCACCATGTTTTTGAAATCTCGCAGTGCTGCCATACCCTGTCGGCTACCGTACTGCCACTTCTCTGAGATTTTGTGAGATTTGCGTGAGAATTGAAACCTCAATACGACAAACAGAGCTTGTGCCATTCTAGTGAGACCAGTAAATGCTCAGATTAAGCTGCAGCAGTAATGACATTTAAGGGTGTGGAAATTTTGACAGTACTGAACTGAGCATCAAAAGCCTGTCTCCCATGACCAGATTTTGATATTCAATCTTGAGTCAACAATTTTGGCCAAAAAAAAAAAAAAAAATCTGGGCCTGAACTACTTTATAGTCTGTGATAAAAACAGCATTGTAGAGTATTGTGAGCAATCAGGAAAGTGTGACACCTTTTTGTGACATCAGAATAAATCACTAATTGGTGCAGATTAGGGTTAATCTTCTGTGAAAGTGGGCAATCAGGTACAATATGGAGTGTCCTGATCCTCCGTTGCAACATGGAACCAATGAAAAGCATGATGCGCTCTTCAACAGAAGACACTTTTTAGATTTTAATGGAGAAATTTTAGCTTTTTCAAAAAGTGTGGGACAAACACAGAAATAGCATTTGCACACATGTTGGTTTGTGTGCAAAATCAATAAGCCAATTCAGCATCTCAGTCAGCGTGATGGATGCTGGGCCAGGTCAAAGTTCACAACTACCCAAAACACACTATAAGCACAGACAGCAACGGAAATATTGAAGAAAGTCCACATTTTGAAAGAATTTTGAAGAAAAATCTGGGCTACAAAAAAGTGGACGAAAGAACTTGTGGCCCTATCTTATGCACTCACACTGCAAAATGCCCCCATAGTACTTCATATTTGGTGGGTACATGCCTTGGAGGAGTACTTCGCATGGGTTCAAAGGCCGGTGACCTTGACCTACTTTTGAAGGTCACCAGCGGTCACAACTGTCAAATCCTTCACCGCAACGTAGCTTGGCACCTATTGCTCACAGAAACTTCATATTTGGTGGGTGACCTTGACCTACTTTTGAAGGTCACCAGTGGTTACAACTGTCAAATCCTTCGTCGCAATGTAGCTCGGCACCTATTGCTCACAGAAACTTCATATTTGGTGGGTACATGCCTTGGAGGAGTACTTCGCATGGGTTCAAAGGCCGGTGACCTTTACCTACTTTTGAAGGTCATCAGTGGTCACAACTGTCAAATCATTCGCCACAACGTAGCTCGGCACCTATTGCTCACAGAAACTTCATATTTGGTGGGTACATGTCTTGGAGGAGTACTTTGCATGGGTTCAAAGGCCGGTGACTTTACCTACTTTTGAAGGTGGTCACAATTGTCAAATACTTCGCCGCAACGTAGGTCGGCACCTATTGCTCGCAGAAACCTCATATTTAGTGGGTACATGCTTTGGAGGAGTACTTCGCATAGGTTCGAAGACCGGTGACCTTGACCTACTTTTGAAGGTCATCAGTGGTCACAACTGTCAAATCATTCGCCACAACGTAGCTCGGCACCTATTGCTCACAGAAACTTCATATTTGGTGGGTGACCTTGACCTACTTTTGAAGGTCACCAGTGGTCACAACTGTCAAATCCTTCGCCGCAATGTAGCTCGGCACCTATTGCTCACAGAAACTTCATATTTGGTGGGTACATGTCTTGGAGGAGTACTTTGCATGGGTTCAAAGGCCGGTGACTTTACCTACTTTTGAAGGTGGTCACAATTGTCAAATACTTCGCCGCAACGTAGGTCGGCACCTATTGCTCGCAGAAACCTCATATTTAGTGGGTACATGCTTTGGAGGAGTACTTCGCATAGGTTCGAAGACCGGTGACCTTGACCTCCGTTTCAAGGTCACCAGTGGTTGCATTTGTTTTGAAGGCTGGCGACTATGACCAACTTTTTATGGTCACTGTTTGTCACATCCTCTAAATAAATATTATGCCAATCTCCAATTTTTTCATTGTATAATCCCAGTTTACATCAAACACATAAGGCTTCAACCATATACCCACCCCATACAAGTACATAATACTGCACTTTGCATGGAAAATAATACTGCGCGTGGAGCATTTCATGATGAATGCCTCTAGTTAAATAATTAATTAGCATTTGTTTCACTTATACCCAAAGAGGTATAAGTGAAACAAATCAACTCAACTTCTCTCACACTTTTAGGATAACCTGGTAGAACTCCTTGTTATAGGTTGGTAATATGCATATTTTCATATCAATCCAGTTGGGTTGATTTTACCAGAGTTATGGCCCTCGATTAACAAAGCTAGCTGTCAGTTTCATGCTTGGGGGCCTGCATTCTGAAATAAACTCCTCTCACATTTTAAGTAGGAATTTCATGTAACATGGTCCAAATCTTTATTAAAGGTTGGTAATACACCTATTTTAATATCATTCCAGTTGGGCTCATTTTACCAGAGTTATGACTCTCGATTAACAAAGCTAGACTGTCAGTTTCATGCTTAGATGCCTGCATTCTAAAATCAACTCCTCTCATATTTTTAGTAGGAATTTTATGTAACTTGGTATAAATCCTTGTTATAGGTCAATAATACACATATTGTAATATTGTACAAGATTGACACAATTTGGCAGAGTTATGGCCCTGATTAACACACTGCCACTGCCACTTTCATGAGTTGCTGCCTGCTTTCTGAAATCAACTCCTTTCACATTTTTATGAGGAATTTTGGGAACTTGGTGCAATTCCTTGAAATGCTATAAAAATGTAGCAAGTACTTGTACCAAAGCAACATTTGCCAGTGGTGGATATTGTGCTCTCAGAGCACTCTTGTTTAAAAAGTCAGGCTCAGTTTCCTCAATTTTGAAATTGGAACAGAAATCAAGCCCAAAAATTGGCAATGGGAGATGGTCCTAAAATAGGGAATACTGTGGGAACTTTTCTGGGGCTGAAGATGCTAATTAGGCAGACAAAAAGTGCTGTCAACAGGAGGGAGTTAGATCTGGAATCCAGTATGGAAAGGTGAGTTTGAGCCAACAAGGACTTTCAAAGTTAAAGCTGAAAGAATGGGAGGAGGGAAAGAAAGGCAACACAACCAGCACCAAAACACACATCAAGCATCCGAATGGGCAGAAGGAATAATGTGGTAATAACTACTCTATGATTGGGTTACTGTGTCTTGAATAATGGGCTGCCATCTGGATGGACAATGGGAGAGGCAGAAACTTGTGACTCATGCTTTGATGGAAAGCACCAACTATAAGACAGAGGGAACCCTCTTGCAAGCAGAACTGAAACAGTGGAGCTACAGAACTTTAACTGAAATCAACACTCTATGTGGAACAACAAAATTGTTCTAAATTTTGAATAATTTTGCACATATGGATTTGTCTCGTTTCCTGGAATTGCACAGATGACCTGTGGAGGGCAACAACACGCCTTTACTGCCGACTGCTGCCAAGTCCATCAGAAGAAGAAGAAGACGACGACGCCTTGACGGCTGTGTCCGTATGGTTTGTGTTGGCTGGTGTTGACCTACTCTCTTCCCTCTGGAGTTATTGCATTTGTAAGCCGTTTCACGTGTTATTTATTTCTAATTCACGAGCGTTTATTTTCTCATATAATGAATGTCACGAAGAACAGAAAGCTCGGAAAGACACGCCGGTAAAATTAGCTCGTGTCAGTGCTTAGCGGGGTTTGGCTAGGTAGCAGTGCTAACGTCAACAAGATATGTTCGTTGTGTATATTCGTATCAGTAAGGCGGTATGTTGTAAAAATGTTTCTTTATTTACAATATCAGCAGGTATTTTGGGTAATATAAAGTATATGTCGACTTTTGTAGTAATAGCTGCTGTCATTTGCTAACTACGATAAGCTAACTATTGTCCTAAAGTTAACCTGCTTTCAGTTTCGTTGCACCTTCACAATGTGTTGTCTGATCATGTTTGTCCACATCAGTCATAAAACAGTGAACGTAGCAACGTTGTCTGTTAGTGACTTATTTTTAGTCGAAGAAAGTTCTGCCTACATGAAGTGGATTTTCTCCAGGGAAAAGAGCTGAAGTAAGTTTCGGCTTGTCTTTCAGAAGCACTGGCAACATCTCAATCAGTCGATGGGAAAAATCTAACAATGTTTAGTTTTGAGGGAGAGTTCAAGACCAGACCCAAGGTATCACTTGGAGGAGCAAGTAAAAAGGTATGTGATGCTTGACAGTATACAGAAGAGATTCAGATGAGATAAACATTTGGGAGGGTACATAGGAATCACTCTGTTTATGAGACAATACAAAGACTTGCAGGACAACACTTACATAACACATGGATCAGGAAGGGCATGTGGCTTGCGCAATTCAGTACTTTGACGTTTCCCATAGTCCCCTTGGCGGCCCCCTGTGCTTCCCAGAATGCAACTCAGTGCCAGCAGAGTTATGACATCTCACAGTGCATGTAAACAATAGCTAGTGAGGATGTGGATGGCGTTGATCCAGTGAATTCATGGGCGATTATGATAAGTTCGCCCAAGTTGAGAGGCTTATCTAGAGGAGATGTAGCACCTGTGATAGACTTCTGCCATGCCCCGATGTTGTCTTGTTGTCCATACTTCACAAGGTTTGTTTACATTGTGCCCTGAACCAGTGTTGCAGACCGAACGACCCCCTAAAAATTGGTTTCCAGTTTTTGAGATTAACCATCACATGACAAGGTAGAACTTTTTAAATAATTCTTAAGTCAGTATTAAGCAGAAACGAGGTGCTAATCGCTCCATTTCACTACTGACGCACCGAAATGACGTAGGTGCAGCAGCAGATCAGACGTTTGCCATGCTGCTGTGGTGCTCTGATCGGTCGGCTGACTTTTATTACAAAATAATGCTGAATTTATGTGGAAATGATTGTTGTACAAAAGTTTCAGATATCTGTTGCTGAGATAGATGATGACTGGAGTGCAGTTTCAAGCAGAAACAAGGTGATAATCAGCGGATCTCAGCTGATGCTTAGAAATGATGATGCTGAGCTCTGAAATGACGCACGCACAGTGAAGGCAGGGCGGACCGATTTTTAGGGGTAACTGGTGACACCGGAACTCTGCTGAAACTGACCTCTCGCGTAAGTAACAGACCACAAGATTCACAACTGCAAAACAGCAAATACTTGCATTAAATTGAAAAATGTTCCATTGCTTTTGCAGCTTTGGAGCCACAGGCGCAACTGTTTCCTCTACATAAGATGCAAAATTGTTGCAGCCCCTGCTGATCAGTAGATTAGGTGCACATTATAGTTGGCCTCTTTTCTCTGTAAAATGCAGGAAGAACCCCCACTTGGCCAGAAATATTTTATTAATAACACAGATGAAAAATAAGAACAGATATCTATGAATTTGGATGTCAGTATCTTACTGGCGGTCAGCTGACAGGAGCACAATGTCAAAACTCCTGTTGTCCACTTCAATTAAAGTCAGCAGTCAGGACTTTCAACAGAAGTTGTGAGAACACTGATTTAAAAAACAAAACAAAACAAAAAACAAACAAAAATAAAGGCGAACAATAAACTCCACCTTTGAATATACCTTGCGATGCCCTCGTTTTGTTTGTCAAACTCTCTCTTTCACTGTCTGCACAGTCCGTCACCATTACAAGTCCTGTTTTCAGTTTGATGCTATGCTCCCGCTGCAGTCTACATCGTGCTGTTAAACACCTCGTTAACTTTTTTCACACCAGGCATTTTTTGCTGCTAAAGTAAAAAATTGTGTGCGTGTAAAGACTAGCTTTTTGTGGTAAAATTAATGTTAAAAACTTATCACAATATTTGACAGTTGCCCTATTGTAAATGAAATTGTGCCATTACATTTTCCACAAAATGGTGACAGTGTCTCATTGCTTGTTTTCTTGTTTTCCCTTGTCAGTCACTGCTAATAAACAAATTGTAATCTGATCAAAAATGCCCCATTTGAGGTAATGAAATGTTTTTTTTTTTTTTTTTTCAATTTTATTAATTTATTTTTCATACAAGCTTTACACGAATGCCCTTCCTGATGCAATTCCACATTTTGCAGAGAATGGGTATGGGTGGTCTTGAACTGGGAATTTTCTGTGTTGTAAGCAAGTGCACTAACCACCTGGCATTTCAACATAAAAAAATATTTACTACCACTGATGTAATACATGCATGCAATTAGCATGACAGAGTGGGGGTGTCATTTTGTAAGCTTGCTCACAGATCTCTAGTTATTAGACCTGGAACTGCCACTCACCAGCTATTGTCCCAGTGTGCCTTATCAGTGTGTATGTGTGAAGCCTTCAAATTGTCGTGTCTGGTTTAAGAATGTTCTTTGTCAAATACCAGAACCTATTATTGCATTTGTGCATGTTCTAGATGGAAAACAATCAGAGGAACTTACAAATTGGGAAAATGACAATCAACAGCAAGTGCAGCAAACAGGGTTCAGGACAACACACAAACAGGAGTAACTGAGAATAGATTGTTTGATGTATTAAATTGCCAAATAAATCAAATGTTAGCCATCTATTGGAAGACAACCACTCTGCCTACTCAGCTATGGGTGTGATATACTGTACTGCTCAATGATTCTCCCATACCTCAGTTATTGTGCTGAGCTCTGGGAAAATACATATAACAGTACCACTAAACCATTGTTTGTGCTACAAAAGAGAGCCATTAGAATAGTCAACAAAAAAAAAGGTTACAGAGAGCATGCTAACAATCTGTTTATTGCAGCCAATCAGTTAAAATTTAAAGATATTGTTAACTAAAAAATTGAACTTATGTCGAAAGCAAACAATGGTATTTTACCAGAGGAAGTCCAAAATTTATTCAGTTTTGTTACACAGGCGATTGGCCTTAGAAGAAAATATAACTTTCGGATTACGTACTCACGAACTACTATGAAACAAAAATGTTCCTCTGTGTACGGAGTTAAGCTTTGGAATGCACTGACTCAAGAAATTTAATGTTGTACAAATGTTCACAAGTTCAAAAATGTATAAAGATAAAATTATGAGAGAATACAGTAAACTAGAAGAAAAATGAATACAGCTGCTAAAGTGTGGATGTTGAAATGTAGGATAATTGTGTTGATGATGTCTGATGTTTGGTGGCTTGACGAGAGAGTGGTGTTGGGGTTGAAATTGAAGTGACAAGTGGATTTTTGTCTATTTTGTTTTTTATTTTTATTTTGTTACAACGAACAGAAAATACAAGATTTATCTTCCTTCTGTCATGATGTGTGTTTATGTGGATGAGAAACAAATGAACTCCCATGACATGAGTATGAACAAATAAACATTATGATTTGTGAAATTAGGTCCCTTTTCCATTTGAATACTGCACATATGACTTTGATATAGTGCTGTCAATAAGCTGTATGGGAACCTCCATTTGCCCTACAGTTTGGTACACAAGTGTTTGAACAATTACACAGTTAAAGTAATCACACACACACACACATACACTCATCTTTAACTGCTTAGCCCAATTAAGGGTCGCGGGGGGCTGGACCCTATCCCAGCAGTCAAAGAGCGCGAGGCGGGGTACACCCAGGACAGGACGCCACTCTGACACAGAGTTACAGTAATAATCAGTGGATTTCAAAAGAAACAGTCAAAATGTGTTTGTAGTGTAGAATCTGATCTTTCATCATTGGATTAGCCATTAAGGAATTACAAGCCTTTTTTATACACAGTCCCTCATTTTTAGGGGCCATAAGTAATTGGACAATTGACCGAAAAATCGTTCATGGCCAGGTGTGGCTTGTTGTCTTGTTATTCTTTTGCACTTGAAGCACATAAAAGGTTTAGAGTTGATTACAAGTGTTGAATTTGCATTCGGCTGCTGTTCATTAAAATTCTCAATATTATGGTGAAAAGTGGATTTAGTAAAAATGAAGTGGGCCATAATTAGGCTGAATAAATAAATACAAAAAACATTTAAAATAAACATGTCAGACAAATGGCAGAAACTTTAGAAGCGGCCAATTCAATAATGTTCTTTATTTGAAACATACAGCATCATCTGCCAAACATGGTGGAAGCAGTGTTATGACATGGGCACCTGTGGCTACCAGTGCGACGAGTGCCCTGTTGTTTGCTGATGATGTGACTGTGGATGGAAGTAATAATATATTCTGAAGTATACTCAACAAAAATATAAACGCAACACTTTTGGTTTTGCTTCCATTTTGTATGAGATGAACTCAAAGATCTAAAACTTTTTCCACATACACAATATCACCATTTCCCTCAAATATTGTTCACAAACCAGTCTAAATCTGTGATAGTGAGCACTTCTCCTTTGCTGAGATAATCCATCCCACCTCACAGGTGTGCCATATCAAGATGCTGATTAGACACCATGATTAGTGCACAGGTGTGCCTTAGACTGTCCACAATAAAAGGCCACTCTGAAAGGTGCAGTTTTATCACACAGCACAATGCCACAGATGTCGCAAGATTTGAGGGAGCGTGCAATTGGCTTGCTGACAGCAGGAATGTCAACCAGAGCTGTTGCTCGTGTATTGAATGTTCATTTCTCTACCATAAGCCGTCTCCAAAGGCGTTTCAGAGAATTTGGCAGTACATCCAACCAGCCTCACAACCGCAGACCACGTGTAACCACACCAGCCCAGGACCTCCACATCCAGCATGTTCACCTCCAAGATCGTCTGAGACCAGCCACTCGGACAGCTGCTGAAACAATCGGTTTGCATAACCAAAGAATTTCTGCACAAACTGTCAGAAACCGTCTCAGGGAAGCTCATCTGCATGCTCGTCGTCCTCATCGGGGTCTCGACCTGACTCCAGTTCGTCGTCGTAACCGACTTGAGTGGGCAAATGCTCACATTCGCTGGCGTTTGGCACGTTGGAGAGGTGTTCTCTTCACGGATGAATCCCGGTTCACACTGTCCAGGGCAGATGGCAGACAGCGTGTGTGGCGTTGTGTGGGTGAGCGGTTTTCTGATGTCAATGTTGTGGATCGAGTGGCCCATGGTGGCGGTGGGGTTATGGTATGGGCAGGCGTCTGTTATGGACGAAGAACACAGGTGCATTTTATTGATGGCATTTTGAATGCACAGAGATACCGTGACAAGATCCTGAGGCCCATTGTTGTGCCATATATCCAAGAACATCACCTCATGTTGCAGCAGGATAATGCACGGCCCCATGTTGCAAGGATCTGTACACAATTCTTGGAAGCTGAAAATGTCCCAGTTCTTGCATGGCTGGCATACTCACTGGACATGTCACCCATTGAGCATGTTTTGGATGCTCTGGACCGGCGTATACAACAGCGTGTACCAGTTCCTGCCAGTATCCAGCAACTTCGCACAGCCATTGAAGAGGAGTGGACCAACATTCCACAGGCCACAATTGACAACCTGATCAACTCTATGCGAAGCAGATGTGTTGCACTGCATGAGGCAAATGGTGGTCACACCAGATACTGACAAAACAAAACTGCACCTTTCAGAGTGGCCTTTTATTGTGGACAGTCTAAGGCACACCTGTGCACTAATCATGGTGTCTAATCAGCATCTTGGTATGGCACACCTGTGAGGTGGGATGGATTATCTCAGCAAAGGAGAAGTGCTCACTATCACAGATTTCGACTGGTTTGTGAACAGTATTTGAGGGAAATGGTGATATTGTGTATGTGGAAAAAGTTTTAGATCTTTGAGTTCATCTCATACAAAATGGGAGCAAAACCAAAAGTGTTGCATTTATATTTTTGTTGAGTGCATATAGGGCTATACTATGTGGTCAGATTCTGTTAAATACCAGCCAAAGTGACAGGGCGGCACCTCACAATGCAGCTGGATAATGGCTCAAAACACACAGTCCTACCAAAGCAAGCCAAGACCTTCTCAATTCCCACAAATACAATATTCTTCTGTGGCCACATTACCTGACCTCAACCCGATAGAGCATTCTTTAAGCTTACTGAAGACAAAACTGAAGACAGGAATACGTACAGTCAGCAATGGATGGTGGCTGCAGTGACGATCTGGCAAAGAATCTCAGTTTCGGAAAGCTGGTATTTGTTGATGCCCATGGGTTCCAGATTTTGAGCGCTTATTCATTGCAAATGATTTTCTTCCAAGTATTAACAATAATACTGATATTTATTTATTTGTTGATTTGTCTAGTTACTTCTGACTTCTGCAAACATTGTAACTGTGTATACATATGGCTGTGATTACTCTGTGGCAATTTTTTAAAACCATTTAAATTAAAGCTGATTCTTGAACCACATCTTGATTGCATCATTTTAACTCCATTTTAATAAAAATTGCCACATCCAAATATTTAAGTACTCAGCTCTACAGACATTTCATAATTAACTAGTGATCACTAGTCGTGATTATTTAAGTGGTGTGTCAGGAAATGTCATGTTTTTCAGGAGGAGAAGGCATCTCTCTTGCACCGTACTCAAGAAGAAAGAAGAAAGAGAGAGGTATGTAACCCTGTGCAGGACTGTCTTAAAAAGCTGATCATAAAATAGAATTTACAAATAATAAATAACATAATGGATGATAACTAACCTGAATCACAGATTTAAAATTCATGATAATGCTTTACACAAACAATTTCAGTGAACGGATATGGTTGCAAAGTTGATAATGGCAAATGCTAAGGAAACAAAAATTGAAGTAGAATTTCTAAACTTCTGTTTTGATTATATTGTCAGTGGTATTAGTTTTCAGATGTGCTGTTATTTTCAGGATGAGAGAAGACGATTGAAAAATGCCGTTATCATTCAGTCCTACATACGTCGCTATCAGGACTTAAAACAACAGGTAAGTGTACAGAAACTGTCATGCCGTGTTATATTTAATCAATTATTTTGGAGTGCAGACATGGATTTTCTTTTGTATTTTATTTCACTTTTTTAACTTTTTGAATGAATGTTTTCACATGACTTAATTGCTGTGTTCTGGAATAAATACAGGGTCAAAATTATGAGCATAAGTGTCTGGCTAAGGTGAAACTTGCTTAGGGACATTCACCCAAATATTTTAAGTGCTGTATATTTATTTTTGACTATGCTGAATTTGGAAAACCCAAAATTTATATATATATATATATATATATATATATATATATATAAAGTTGGGACATGCCCAGCTCTCCACAATTTCTCTTATACTCACTCGACTGGTAAGCACTGAAAGCCGAGATAGACATGTCCTCTGTCTGATTTGGGCTTTTTTTCCATCAGAATTTTTTCAGAAACGGTTAGAGACAGGCAGCTGGAAACCATTCGAAAAATTTATCTGGCTTTCGGTGAAAATTTTACGGGCTTCACACAGAATAAGGAGTGTTACTACAGCTTTAAGGACGGCCCACAATGGCGCGCTCCGAGCCGTCATCGAGAGGCAGAAACCACCACATAATTTCTAAACGGATGACTGTGTGGAGCCGGGACCGCCGTGTGCAATTTCTCTGGTTATCACAAGAGCTGGACATCCATTTTCCGGCAGATTTCACTTTTAACAAGAGATTTTGTCATGGAAAGCCGCGCGGAGGCTTCGCGCATCACGACCGATTCGCTGATGGAGCGAGACAAAGGAACACCTCCGTTTCGGAGTGTTAGAGGACAAGTTGGGACATGTCTATCTCGGCTTTCAGTGCTTACCAGTCGAGTGAGCATAAAAGAACTTGTGGAGAGCTGGACATGTCCCAACTTGTCCTCTAACAGTCTAGATGTACGAAATCGGTCATTTAAAAAAAGTGTAGCGTCTTCTAGCAGTCTGTGCCAAACTTGTCTATATCCTCTTGTAATATGATTGTTTTATTGAGGACAGGCTGCTTGATCTAACCCCTCAGTATGAGTGGGTGAAACTGGTAAAATGGAAGATTTTCAACCCGGTGGAAAATTATGCTGCTACTGTGTGAAGTTTGGTGTTGCTACAATCCTCGTCTGTGTTTTGGCAAAGTGGAACTTAACACCCTATCTACATCTAAATAGTCATAGCTTACTACAGGGGTGGGCAACTTGTTCCAGAAAGGGTCAAGAGGGTGCAGGTTTTCTTTGCAGCCACTGATTCCACCAGGTGATTTCACTGATTAACATCAATTTGAGCAGGTGCAATCAGTTAATCTGTGAAATCAGATGGTGGAGTCAGTGGCTACAAAGAAAACCTGCACCCTCTTGTCCCTTTCTGGAACAAGTTGCCCACCCCTACAGGGCTTGACATAAACCTATTTGCCCCACTGGCCCACATGGCCAGTAGAATTTAGAAGTTAGTGGTCAGTGTAGGAGCACTGGCCCATGGTTTTGCGCGCGAGAGTTCATGATATTCCACCCTGAAATCCTGCAAATAAAACTGCCTATATAATATAAACCAATCCAGAAAAAAACATAGTCTGTGGACCATGAAGTTAAAAAAATAGAATTTATCAGAGGGCATTCTCAAGTGTAAAAAAATAAAGTGACTCCCATAACATTTGGAGGGCATTTTTTAGCAACCCTCAGAGTTGGCTAACTCACAGTCAGAAATGTAAAATACAGATGTAGGTCCATATCAAAACTAAAAAGTATGCCTTGTCTGGATTGGAGTTATAGATCTAACAATTTAAAAAAACTATGCTTGGGTCCTTTGCTAATGTCACTGTGGGGTTTCCACAAAGGCAAGCTGGTTAGACTTTTAAACTAGCGTCAAAACAGCCAGGGTCTACCAGGACCAAGCATATACTTACTTGTCAGCATACGATGGATAGGCCCTGCAGATTTGGCAGAAAACTTCATTCTTCTCTTGGTCATCACCAAGCCAGGGCCATTTCTGTGGCCAGGTCGGGACAAAACCTCTCTTCCTCGTGTTTCTTTCACATAGCCTGTCTCGCTCCCTTAACTCATCATCACTAAGCTTCCTCTTCTGGCCAATTCCTTTATCAAAACTCTTTTCTGGTTGTTGTCCGGGTTTCGGTGGTTGTAGTTTAAACATTTCAATTCGAATTGCAAAGCGTTCTGTTAGATTTGTGTGTTGTTCGTCTTCATTTTCTGCAGCTTCCCGTGCATTTAAAGATGGTAACAAACATTGTTGAAGATCGGTGACGAAAACGGCCAAACACATGCTCCACGCATCGACAACATACATTTCAATGTGCGCGAGATTCTGCGGGAGCATGGAGCGTGGTGCGAGACCAAAACAAACATGACGGACTTGGTGAAGTTTGATGGCACGGAGATGTGAAGAAATTAGACTTTTCCGCCACAAAATATG
The DNA here is from genome assembly GCF_902500255.1 of Thalassophryne amazonica. NCBI lineage: Eukaryota > Metazoa > Chordata > Actinopteri > Batrachoidiformes > Batrachoididae > Thalassophryne > Thalassophryne amazonica. Next base: position 38,139,831 of record NC_047103.1, on the reverse strand, counting down.
GTAAAATAAATCAAATTTTGCGTATTTTTGTAGTGGCCCGAGCGGGCCATCATTTGATAAATTGTACAGGCCCATGGTGGCCCGACAGTGGGCCAAATCGGCGCTGGGCCAGCGGGCAAATGGCTATGTTGAGCCCTGCTCTGGCTTATTATATAGTAGGAAAAAAAAGCAGTAAGTCACAATCCATGGAGTATCTGAATGCTCAGTCGTCGTTTAGTATTTGTTAAATATGACTTTTTGTAATGTGGGACCTTTGAACTTTGCCTTTCAGTATGCTATCCAGAGAGCCAAGTTTGATGATTGTGTCAACCAGCTACAGGCAGGAGGATCACATGTCTTAGATGGTACTGGCCTGTGCCTCTTATCCAGACAGCTCATATTTTTCTACAGACAGAGTGTGGATACACGTAGATTGGTGAGAATGTTTTGATGCCTTTGAATCTAAAGTTTGGTTGTGGATTTTTTTTTTCTTTAATGTTTATCAAGTATTGCTATAGCCATAAATTTAAATTTGTGACACAGCTTTCTGTGTATTCCATAAACTGTGTCTGTTTTTTAAAGATATGGTTGTGCCAGAATTTGGTGAAACACAACAGTGAGTTTGTGAAGCTGTTGGTGAGCCCACAGAGACAGACATGTATGTTTCAGATCAAGAGGCTCTTAGGCTTTTGCTGCAGGTATAGTACTTGGCAGATGATAACTGTATTTAGCTGGTGTATGTACAGAAGAAATGCATCATAATTGCTATTTGAACAAATGTGAGTATTCATTATTTTGATTTCTTTCTGTCTCATAGGCTACTGCAGAGCTGCACAAATGACAGTTTAAATTTTGCGCTTCCTATGCGGATGCTAGAAACTTTTTCTTCAAAGAAAACTTATCTTCCAGTTATTCCAGATGATAATGATGTAGCTTCAGTGCTCGAGCAGATTTTGCATTACATGATACAGAAAGGTAAGATGTGGTTCACAGCAGTAATCACAACTGGCTGATGAGGCTTTTATTCCCCTTGTAGAGGAAAAAATATTGGAATTATTGCTGCACATAAGGTATCATTCCCATCTTCTATTGTTAAAAAAAATTACCATTTCCATTGTATATGAATATGGTTTTAAGGATCTATATCAAAATTCAGATTTTGGACTGTTGAGGAACAGCCGAAAATCCAAATTATATATATATAAAAAAATTTAAACTGAGAACATAAGGAAAACACATTATGTTTGTGAGGGTAGGTATGGTCATTTTGAAATTTTACCGAATGAATGGGTTGGGTCAGATTTCATGCTTGGGTCATATGGAATTGAAACAAAATCTGCAGTTTTTGTGTCAGGATTGTAATGCGTGACATTTTGCCACAAGGACAAGTAGCTGAATGTTTTCAATTCCATATGACACAGGCTTGAAACCTGACACACACGTATCCAAGCATAATACAAACTGTCCAACTGTTACTTGGGTTGAAAAATACATTAGAGGCCCTTAACATAAAGTACATGCAGCATTTTCGGGTGCTCTCTCTGTGTGTGTGTGTGTGTGTGTGTGTGTGTGTGTGTGTGTGTGTGTGTGTGTGTGTGTGTGTGTGTGTGTGTGTGTGTGTGTGTGTGTGTGTGTGTGTGTGTGTGTGTGTGTGTGTGTGTGTGTGTGTGTGTGTGTGTGTGTGTGTGTGTGTGTGTGTGTGTGTGTGTATGAGGCAGAGACCCAGGTTAAATTCTATATACAAGTATGGTCAATTAGCTGGAGATTTTTTTTTTTAATTCATCACTTTCTTTGCTGTTCTGGTAACAAATTCTATTGTATTGCTTTTTGTTGGTGTTTTACTTTGTTGAGGTTGCTAGAATGGATGATCGGCCAACTGAGTTGGGTCTGCTCTTTTGGACCCTGCTCTTGTGAAGCACCTTGAGATGACCTGTGTTGTAATTTGGCGCTATACAAATAAAAAGAATTGAATCAAAATTTGATAATTAATTCGGCACAGTGCAGTACAGCTTTTGCTGCTTTTAGATGCATTCATGTGTTAATGTGATAATATTTCTTCAGTGATGACTGAAATGTAAACAATGATGACGTTAATGTTGGACAGACTAATGAACTTAAGGCTAGTTAATTATCATAGGGTATTTGGAGAAGTTGACCACGCGTGTGAGTAGGAAATTGATCTGATGTTAATTTTTTAATATATGTCTTTGTTTTAGAATATTCTAAAATGTATATACAACATTGCATGATTACTGTGTGCAGGAACAACTCTGTTGATTTGCAGGCTGATTTATCAGCACTGCTGTTGAAAATATGTCAGCAGTGGAACACAAAACTTGCTTTTAATTTTGTCAAATCACACAGCTGTAGCTGCAGTGTATTGTCTTGATATGTCTAATCAGCATTTAGACAAAATAAACTGAAATTGCTCTCAAGAAAAGTAAGGAATATCTGCTTTTTATTACGTCCACCAAGGATGTAATAAAATCATCGGCGTTTATTTTTGAATTTATTTGTCTGTCAGTTAGCAATATTACATCAAAACTACTGCATGGATTTTGATGAAATTTTCAACACAGATGCATATTAGGCCATGGAAGACACCATTAAATTTCAGAGATGATCTGGATCCGGATTCTGGATCAAGTTTCACTTTATATAGGCTTTGAAGGATTACATCAAAACTGCTTCACGGATTCTCACCAGATTTTCACCACGGACATGTATTAGGCCATGGAAGACTCCATTCAATTTTGGAGGTGATCCAGATTCTGGATCAAGATTTCACTTTAAATACGCTTTGAAGGATTATGCCAAAACTGTTTCATAGATTCTCACCAAATTTGCACCACCGATAGCTATTATGGGAAGGAAGACTCCACTGAATTTTGGAGGTGATCTGGATCCGGATTCTGGATTCTGGATCAAGATTTCACTTTATATAGGCTTTGTAGGATTACGTCAAAACTACTCCACAGATTCTCATCATATTTGCACCACAGATAGATATTAGGGGAAGGAAGACTCCACTGCATTTTTGAGGTGATTCAGATCCGGATTGGCGGACATCTGAAATCTGCTCTTGTTTGATTGCTCGTGTTTATAATGTGGATTTCCTATCCTTTGTGGTCTCTCAGGTTTTTTTTTTTTTTTTGAGTGGTAATTATTTTTTGTATTTTTTTTTCCTTCAGGATACTACAGGTCACTGTATATTCTTGTGAATCACAGGCTCCCTCCTACTCTGGTGTACAGTGACGCTCCCTCTGTCCCTCTGGCAACGACACTGTTGGACCACATTCTCAAACCCCTGCACTTTACCTACTCCTCCTGCACAAGAAGCGCAAGGTACGGGACACAAATAAAATGTGTACAGGGCCTTTATGCAGATCACAGCAGGGCCGCATTATATAAATGTTAACCTTCATCAGAATCTGGGTTGTTACAGCATTACTGTCAATTAGATAACTGCTTTATGATATGTGGATGTGATTTTGTTCAGCTGGAATATCGTATGTTGTTCAGCAGGAATGTTTTGTTAAGAAAGACAAATACTAATCGAGTAGTGCATTGCCCGAGGGGATCCACGGGCTCGAGGTTGGGTAGTGTTTATAAAATAGGTAGCTGACATTTTTCAAGGGTGGTAATAAATTATGCAAAATTTCTATAATGAGTTGGAATGGTGTGTGAGTCCAGAATGTTTTTAGAACCTTAGACCTCAACAGTTTTTAGTAGAAGAACACAACCCTTTTATTTCCTGTTAATTATGTAATTTCTTTAGTGTTAATTTACTGTCTTAATGTATTTATAAACTGTTTAGGTTCTTGTTCTTTTATACGCACTTTTATTATTGCTATCAGTATTATTATTATTTTATTTTATTTTATTATTACTTCTATACTGTCATTTGATTTTTAAATGGACCACAACAGAAATAAGTATTTTCATTGTTTTGTGCCATCCATGTATTTTGAATGTATTTACAATTGTATTATGTACTTACATTGAATTGACAAAATAAAATCATGCACGCTTTTAATATACGTCCCCTTGCTGGATTGGCGTGTGAGTCCAGAATGTAAATATCAACGTCCATTGTTCAGTATTGTTCGCTTATATCTGTAGTTTCTCGAAAAATATCACTCCTATCAATGTTCTGTTTTGGTGGTGTTCATCCTTGATGCAAAATACATAAGCATACCAATCGGCAAATGTCAGCTCTCCCCAGTTTGTCTGTGGTCAAAATTTCATACACGCATGCTTTTATTTTTACACACCCACAAACAGATGGTGTCAGAAAACAGCAAACACACTATCCTTCTCACTCATGGTAACGGCAACATGACACTTAACTAAACTGTCAAAACCAATTGAACTGCAAAAACACAATAAATCAATAACGCTAACAACATTGTTTAACATGAAGCCCCAAAAGTCCCATGGTTCATTGCAGCACAATGTCACTGTTGTTTGCTAATATTGCTAATTTCTCCAAAACTATTTGTCCTATCAACTTTCCGTTTTTGCCGCGTTCATCCTTGACCCAAAATACATAAGCATACCAAACGGCAAAATGTCAGCTCTCCCCAGTTTCTCTGTGATCAACGCCATACACACAAACACACACACAGGCCACTTGGCTATTATAATATAGATATGCATGTAAAGTATTCAGTCATGTAAGATCTTTAATCATTTGTCCAAAGACCATTTTAACCACATTTGGCGCTCATTGGAAGTTGCCTCTGGATGAGCAGGTGAACATCAACATACGCTGCAACAGGCCGAAGGGCAAAAAGAAATGCATTCAAAATGATTACGTATGCTAAGAATTTTAGGATTTTTTTTCCCCCCTTTTCCTCTCCTGCGCTTTTAGCGTTGATTAGGATGCGGCCACATCAGGTTACACTGTTGGCTTCTGATAATGCAGTTTCACTTTCACTTTTCGCTGCTGGGTAAATTCAAGGATCATAAATGCATAAGAACGCAAAAATGAATGAATAAAAAAATAAAACCTCAAATGTAATCATCTTTCAAAAGCAGTAAAACACAGTATTAGAAGTCACAATTTATCTCGGTATTAGATACACCGTCATGTACGAGCTAAAAGCTGCCACTTTTTTCGCATGCTTTGAACCCTGTGGCTTAAACAACCGAAATACCTCCATTAATGCATTGATTGGCAGAGTAAAATACACGTAGTAAATATAAATTCTTACCTGTTAGTTTCAGTGGGATTCATCTGAATAAATAATCCAAGTGCCTTTTAAAAAAAAAAAAATCCAAAACAGTGTCTAAACGTGAAGAAAAGTCCCTCTGTACACACAGCTGCGCCATGAGAGCTCCTCTCCCCCACCAAGTCTTGGCAATTTAACTTACAGCCACAAAGAAATAAAATAATGTTAAAATTAGCCCGTTTTGTTTTTGTGTCGAGTGGACTCACTCACTATAACATCCGAAGTGAACCTGAACTACACTACCCATAATGTTCCCTACGTCGACCGGCCAATCACGTTTTGCGCTTAATGATGACATCATCAGCCAGCCAGTCTGCTACAGTCACACAGCAGACAGACTAAAATGTTTGATGTTAGGGTGTACAAATATTTTTGACCGTTAAACTTTGCTCAGTTTACCAGCAAAAAAAAGTTATTGGACAGAAAGTTATCGGAACTAAATTTATCGGAAGATAATTGGTCCGATGATGGTTTTAAAACTTATCTGAAAAGCTAATCCACCAGCAAAAACATTAGCTTCGATAATTATCTGTTATTGGATTAGCTGAACTGTGCCCACCACTGGTCTCTCTGTGAGTGCTCGTTTGATACAAAGTAATTCCAGTGGTCTCCAAGGATTCTCCAAAGAGACTTAAGCACAAAGACATCCGGTCCTTGCCTTAGTTCACTGCTTAGCATCCACGTTTTACAACCATGCAGTAAGACAGGAAGCACCAGGTACCCTAAAGATGGCCCTTCCGTCTCTTGCAAAGATATTTGCATTGCCAAACACCCCATATGATTTCATAAGTGCTTCTGTGGCTCTTCCCAGTCATCTACTGATTTCTTATGCTGATGACCCAGAGTATTTTATTGTAAATAAGTCCCTTTGCATTCTCCCTTGTTTCACTTGAGGTTACCACAGCAGACCGGAGGTTGATCTGCATGTTGATTTGGAAAAGGTTTTATGCTAGATGACCTTCCTGACGCAGCTCCATATTACATGGAGAATGGGCAGGGTTGGCCTTGAACCAGGAACTTTCCACTTTGGAAACAAGAACACTTAACTGCTTGGCCACCACCCCTGCTCCGCCCAGAGTATTTTATTGTGACAGCTTGAAATGACTTTTATGGCCAAAGGTATCACTGCTGTTACCCCCAAAATAGAGTATCACTTTAAAAGACTGCACTTTCTCTCACTATAGTTGAGAAGGAAGATTGATTGGACATTTCTGCAGTGCTTGCATATTGCTCTTTTGTGATTATGGCAAACCAATGGCTGCATGATGACGGGAAAGGAAAGTCATTGTCTTTTAAAATCATTCATTAAACTGATCGGACAAACTACAGCAGTTTTTAGTCTTTCTGAGTCGTGTGAAGCCGTAATTGCTTCAGAGGCCAATTTACAACACGCCATAAAAGGCCCTCAGACTCATTCCCTCACCAGAGTGCAGATCATCAGGCTGTTTGCCCTCAGTTTGAAGCATTCCGAGTAACAAACGGCCAGGGGACTTCTTTTCTTCTTTGAAGAAAAGCAAGGCGGGAGTGAGAGAAACCTGTGTACACACGGACTCCAACAACTAATTATCTGACTTGGGCGACCAGATGTGTGACGAGTAATACAAAGTAGCTCTGTTTGGAGAAACAATATTGGAACATTCATGTCACAGAGCAGGGTGATGCTGAAACAGTTTTCTCTCTCTTTTAACTTGTGTCTGAATTTAAAGCATATTGTTCCTAACATATCTTTGCTTGCTTGTTGTCTTTCAGGCAGTTTGTTTTTGCAGCTTTTACAGAGGAGTTCATCTCGGCACCATTCACTGGGCAGATCTATAACTTTTATATCCCGGCTTTGTCGTCGTTGTTGTTGTCGTTCCCATTTGAGGCCTTTTTGAGCTCCCTCCAGGCCACAGTAGGCTCCTCCTCAGCTGCACAGACAGAGGCTCCTTGGCTGTTTTACTTTGTTCTCTCTGTAGGGGAGAACTGCTTAGGTGGGTGGCACAATTTAAAGGTATGCACATAGACCAGTGTTGATACTATAGGGTCAGGTACATAAGGATTTGGATAGCGACACAATTTTTGTAATTTCACTGTTGTACACCAACACAGTGCTGTTGAAATGAAACAATAAAGATGTTCAGATGGTCTTCTTTAATTCAGCATGTTTAACACAAAGGGAAAAAAGTTAACCATTAAGGAATTGCATCCATTTTCCTATTTAGTCTCTCCAGAGTCCATAAATAATTGATGAAATTAAATACAAGAATTGTGTCTCAATTCAGCAGCTACGTTTGTTGGCTGCTTACTAGGCTGCACGATTTCGAAAGCTCCTTCTCAGTAGAGGTAACAATGTGGTCCAAAGACCTACTATGGTAGAAGCCCTGATGGTGGATGTGTGTATGCTTGCAGGATCACTGTCCGATGAAGGTCTCCTTCTGTACTTAAGAGCACTGCAGATGCTGCTACCACTGCTGCCTGTTTCAGAGAGCAGCAGCCATCATGATGTAGACAGCGACTCTGAAGATGAGGATGACACTGACATGCATCTCCCACCCATACAGGTGCAATACAGACTGATAATGAAATCATTGCAAGTTTAGATTGTTTTGTTCAGTTTGTAAATGTATCATGTGGTTGAATATCAGGTATTGGGTCTTAACTCTAGTCCTGCCAGTTATAGATATATAGCGGACCCCCATGCATGACTCTCCCTGCTGGTCCTCGAAATATTGCACCCTGGAGAAACTTCTGTTGACTGCTGGTCCCCTATATTTAGTGTTTGTAGGTCACCTCCAGAATCGGTGTAATAACCAATAAACACCAAGAATTAGCTGAAGCCCCATCCCCATGCGTATGTCAGACATAGTTACGGGTTTAATGTTCATTTTGCATTGGTTAGACACATCTCTTCCCCAGTATAGAGGGAGTGGTCCGATCACCTGTGGCCGAGCAAAGGAAGTGTTTGTATCATGGCGATGACTGCAGATGTTGTCGATGAAGACAGCATTCTCAACAATGTAAAAGTGGAGAATAGGGAATTTTTCAAGGAAATCTTAATGACAGAAGATTCCGATGATGACTTCCTGGGTTTCAAGTCAGATGACTTTGTAGACGATGAACCAGAACCTTTGGAAGTCAAAGCTGCAAACTGGACAAGATTCTGCAGTTCACTGGGGAAGGGACAAAGATAAACGCAACACTAGATGATGCCTGGATTGTCCTGGACATTTGATCAATCTCCTGGTCATGGAAGCTAATGGGTTTGCCCAGGATTTTTTGTGTTTGGACAAAAGGAGAAACCTGAAACCAAATTTGGAAAATGATGTCTTGTGTCCACCGATGAAAACATTTCTGGCGATTGTTATTGGGATGGGCCTGGTGCGACACCAACATTTACACAATTATTGGTCAACAGATGAATTACTAGAGACTCCATTCTTCCGACCAGTGATGACCATAAACAGATTCCAGTTGATTCTGTCGTTATTCCATCTGAACGACAACAGCCAGTATTGGTCGTAGTTTGAAAACTCCGACTGATGTGTGTGAGATACTGAAGCAGAAATTCATGTCTCTCTACACATTTGGTGAATATCTGGCTGTGGATAAGGGTATGATTGCCTGGAGGGGTAAGCTGTCGTTCAGAATCTACATGCCACAAAAGCCAGACAAATTCAGAGTGAAGCTGTTTATGCTGTGTGATTCCTCCAACGGCTCTTGTTCACAGTTCAAGATGTACCAGGGGAAACCAGAGCATTCCACCATCAGCAGATGGTAAGATATATGAGCTAGTGATGAGACTGATGGGTCCGTATCTAGACAGAGATCACAAACTGTTCGTCAACGATTACTGTACATCGACAATCCTTTTCCAGAACCTGCTGAAGAGAAGGACCGATGCATGTGGTACCCTGAGGTCAATTTGGACAGGTGTCTCAAATGTGCTGAAAACCAAGCTGAGGAAAGGAGAGCACATTGAGTTGAAAAATGGATCGATGCAGCTGCTGAAATGGCATGAGGAAGGAAGTCTCTGTGAGCACAACGATTCATGGTGCCTATTTCATTGCTGTTCCTGACAAGGCCGCTCTGACACAAGACAAGCTCTACAGGAGAGCCGATACTGCGTCCAGCTTGTATTATCGACTACAAGTATATGGGTGCTGTCGGCACGCATGACCAGATGGTTTCCTATCCTGCTTTCAAGAGGAGGACTCTCAATTGGTGGAGGAAGGTCTTTACCACCTCTTGATGATGATAGTGCTGAATGCATACCTCCTCTGTAAGGAGCATTGCAAGAAGTTTGGGAGGAAGCCTTTTCTTCATCAGGCTTTCAGCAGTTTCAGAAGTTGCAAAAGCACTGGTCTGGAACACTGATGCTACACCGTTTCATGGAACTGCGAATCCATAAAATGTGGAACATCTGACACGTTGCCATTGCCACTTCCCCGAGAAGATCAAAGTGTGGGATGGTCAGAAAACCAAAAACCCTCAGCAGACATGTGTTATTGTATTCCACAACAACTGGAAAGAGGAAATCCACTGGAGATGGACAAAAAACTCACTGATCCATTTATGAGCATGTTCCATATAATGTCGAACTTTACATTGATCCATGCTTCAGGTTATTCCACACAAACAAAGAATATAAACTATCCTATTAGATGTTCATGGAGAAGAGAGCTGCTGGAGACAAGGACTCCGAGTGATCTCACTGTCAGTTTGGATCTGATTCCAAACCCGCAACGGCCCTTTTCAGGCCCACACAAATCCACAAACTCCTTTCAATTTAGATAAATGGTTGAATAATATCAGTCATATTCCAGGATGGTATCTTCAATGGGGTAAGTCATATTCTTCTATATATGCATGACTGTTCTCCATTTTCACCATACAAGGGTAATAATTGCATAATTGTGAGGAATAACACCACTGTTGCATTCTACCTCGTTTCTTCTGCTAATTTATTCATATGGGTATTGCATGTTACAGTTGGGTGGAATGGCTTTTTGCACTGCACATGCATTTCACCGACATATAATACAGCCTGGCACACAGGCAGGCTGCAGATGCTTAACGTGCTGACATGAGGAAGGTGGCCTACTGATCGATACTGAAGCAGGACTAGGGTTAATTATTAATTATTTGTTGAATATATAAAATTCACCGTTTCCATCTGTCAGTAAGACTTGTAAATGCAGTGCCTCATATTTTGTTTGGTGGATTTCAGTGTAAAGTCACACAATGGTATCACAAAGTCGGACATGTGCAAGGAGACATATTGGGCTTTTGTGTTTATGTGATGCATCATATGATATTGACTGTATAAGCATGACTCCGAATCTGGTTTATGGATTTCAACGAAACTTCATACAGTGGTAGCACACCTTATGAAGATGGGCTTGATAGAAGATAATTTTATAATCTTTAATGAATTGTTTTTAATATTCAAGGAGAGATAATTGTATTATTTATTACCACACCATAAGGCACTGCACTTGCTAAAGTGGTGAATGGTTTCTTCTTGGCTCTGGATGCAGATTCTACACTGGTGTTGGTGTTATTGTCTTCAAGCACAGCTTGTGATACATTCTGTCGCTGTATGCCCACAGAGAGAATTAAATTATTTTGGTGTTTCCGTCAGGTGCTTTCATGGCGATGTTCATAACCCTCTGGGGCCAACACCGTCGTATACGACGGCTAAGACCAAGCTTTACTAAATTATAAATAACATTTGAATGATATGAGATAGAAATTTATTTTTTTTTGCTGAAAAGTTAACTCAGCGGACTTTTGAGCCAGCCATCAGCCATCTTTGTACTCCTCATAGAAGCTGTGTGATGACGTGTGCAGTGTGAGTGTCCAATCGGAATTGGTTCACTGTCACATGGTTTTCCAAAATCCAGTCGTAGGGCAGATTTACCTCACGTGAAAAGCCAAAGCTCGTTTTCAGGAGTGGTATGTTACTAGTTGGCCCGTTTGAATAGCCCCCTGAGTGCTGCAATAAGTACATATTATTAGTACATACTCAGCGTGCCCTGCGCCATTACGCACAGCGATTAGTGAAAGCAGGAGCAGACGGAGAGCTTCTGATGACAATCCCACGTGCTCAAACAGAGTAACTATCAGGATTGCTCCACTAGTTTGCATGTGAATGTTACTGTATAACTCTGTTGCTTTCTCTGCATAAAGCAGTGTTTACCATATCAATGGTCAACAAAACGCATAGACCATTTTGTATATATTGTTCAAAATGTGCATTTGTGTTTATTGTTTGAACCTTTTTGTTGTACAGACGTTCACACAAGACCTCAAATTACCTTTTATAAAGTGTCAAAATAGTTGTTTATTATAGTTTGCTGTGTGTTTTGAATAAATGTGTGTGGAAAATTGTTTTCCGCTTTATTTTTTCCTTGCCTAGTTTTTGTAAACCTTTATTACACTTACAACCCCTGGCACAAATTATGGAATCACCGGCCTCGGAGGATGTTCATTCAGTTGTTTAATTTTGTAGAAAAAAAAGCAGATCACAGACATGACACAAAACAAAAGTAATTTCAAATGGCAACTTTCTGGCTTTAAGAAACACTATAAGAAATCAGGAAAAAAACGGTTACTTTTTTAGATCAAGCAGAGGGAAAAAAATATGGAATCACTCAATTCTGAGGAAAAAATTATGGAATCATGAAAAACAAAAGAACGCTTCAACACATCACTAGTATTTAGTTGCACCACCTCTGGCTTTTATAACAGCTTGCAGTCTCTGAGGCATGGACTTAATGAGTGACAAACAGTACTCTTCATCAATCTGGCTCCAACTTTCTCTGATTGCTGTTGCCAGATCAGCTTTGCAGGTTGGAGCCTTGTCATGGACCATTTTCTTCAACTTCCACCAAAGATTTTCAATTGGATTAAGATCCGGACTATTTCTAGGCCATGACATTGACCTTATGTGTCTTTTTGCAAGGAATGTTTTCACAGTTTTTGCTCTATGGCAAGATGCATTATCATCTTGAAAAATGATTTCATCATCCCCAAACATCCTTTCAATTGCTGGGATAAGAAAAGTGTCCAAAATATCAAAGTAAACTTGTGCATTTATTGATTTTGTAATGACAGCCATCTCCCCAGTGCCTTTACCTGACATGCAGCCCCATATCATCAATGACTGTGGAAATTTACATGTTCTCTTCAGGCAGTCATCTTTATAAATCTCATTGGAACGGCACCAAACAAAAGTTCCTGCATCATCACCTTGCCCATTGCAGATTCGAGATTCATCACTGAATATGACTTTCATCCAGTCATCCACAGTCCACGATTGCTTTTCCTTAGCCCATTGTAACCTTGTTTTTTTCTGTTTAGGTGTTAATGATGGCTTTCGTTTAGCTTTTCTGTATGTAAATCCCATTTCCTTTAGGCGGTTTCTTACAGTTCGGTCACAGATGTTGACTCCAGTTTCCTCCCATTCGTTCCTCATTTGTTTTGTTGTGCATTTTCGATTTTTGAGACATTGCTTTAAGTTTTCTGTCTTGATGCTTTGATGTCTTCCTTGGTCTACCACTATGTTTGCCTTTAACAACCTTCCCATGTTGTTTGTATTTGGTCCAGAGTTTAGACACAGCTGACTGTGAACAACCAACATCTTTTGCAACATTGCGTGATGATATACCCTCTTTTAAGAGTTTGATAATCCTCTCCTTTGTTTCAATTGACATCTCTCGTGTTGGAGCCATGATTCATGTCAGTCCACTTGGTGCAACAGCTCTCCAAGGTGTGATCACTCCTTTTTAGATGCAGACTAATGAGCAGATCTGATTTGATGCAGGTGTTAGTTTTGGGGATGAAATTTACAGGGTGATTCCATAATTTATTCCTCAGAATTGAGTGAGTCCATATTTTTTTCCCTCTGCTTGGTCTAAAAAAGTAACCGTTACTGACTGCCACAATATTTTTTTTCTTGATTTCTTATAGTGTTTCTTAAAGCCAGAAAGTTGCCATTTGAAATGACTTTAGTTTTGTGTCATGTCTGTGATCTGCTTTTTTCTACAAAATTAAACAACTGAATGAACATCCTCCGAGGCCGGTGATTCCATAATTATTGCCAGGGGTTGTATAAAACACAACAAAACATATATATTCTGAAAGCACAGGTTGTCCTGAAAAAAGGAGACATAAAACTTGATTGTGGGATGCAGGGAGAGCTGTTAACAGCAATAATAAAACATTTATGCCAGGTGAGTGAACTGTCCAAAAAATGCCCTTGGACCCCAGAGGGTTAACTTGTGAGGATGATTGAACTGAATTGATTTATTTTGATATCATCAATTATTCACAGTACAGATTACAAAGTTGTATTAGCAAGATGGAAAATGCAATAAAGCTAATACCCCCGTCACACGTAGCCGGAACTATGCAGAGTGGCGTCGGAATAATGAATCGGTGCACATCTGAAAAGTGTCAGATTTCAATTCCAAAACATTCTGACAGCCATCTGTGGAAGTCAACACACTTGGTCAAAATTGGCTGGCAGCCCCGAGTGTGATGCATATGTTCAAAACTCTCCAGGCACGGCCAAGATGGGACACCCATCCGACGGAGAGCCATGTGTAATCTGACAGCAATTTACATATTCTGCTGGTGGCGAAACAGGATCCGAAAATGATTTGAGCACATACAAGGCAGTGTGGCTCAGCAAAGCCTGCCGGTTTGACCTACACTGCCACGTATAATAATGTCCACCCCCACCTCCCGAGTGCAAAGAAACTGTTGAAATGTATGCGGCACGCTTCATCACGATAATAATTATGAATTATTATTATGTACAGTGAATGTGAACAGCGGCTATCTAACCAAAAGCTCTGTGCGCTACTGTGCGCATGCAGCCACAAATCTGAACAGGCTGTTATATCCACAATAGACTTTACAGTACAAATATTTGGCATTCATTCCCATGGGCGACATAAATAAATGTGAACTGTTATCTCCATCATAATACAAGCAGCTGTGTCTCTCTGTCGTGTGCAGTAACGGATCATTGCACGCGTCAGGCTCAGAACTTAACGGATCTCATGCTGTAATAAATGATAAACTTCTAACTCTGTAGGAGATATGACATGGAACTTGTGCCAGGCCATGACACCATTAATAAACATGAATCTCATCTCCAACAGTGGTCCAGGAGTGTTTCACGGTGCCATTGTGGATATGAAGCCGGGACAGCAGCCTGTGGTTGAAATCCTCTCACCCAAAATAAAAATATGAATCCCATGAGTGATAATCCAACCACTGTGGTGTGCAGTTTTGCGTTGTGCTCCTGAAGTGTGCAAAAAAAGACAAAAGAAGGTTCCCTGGAAAGGCGCTCTGTCTGAAGCAGGGGACTGCATGGCCCAGTGCCACTAGACAGGAGATTGGGCAGATCAGGCAGTCTGCAGCATGTTTTATGGCCATCTGACAGCAGTCTGTGTTGTCTACATACGCTCTGGATGTGATCTGACAGGTGTGGATGAGGCAGTCTGTCTGCTGGCCATGCCTCTAATCCCTTTGGGCGTCTGTGTGTGCTAAATGTTCAAAACTTCAGAATTAGTGCATTATTTTAAAATTAAAAGATTGTGTTATATTTTCACTTTGTACAAATGACAGTTGACATTAATTTAGTTATTCTATCTGTATTAATTTGATTTATAAATCAAAACGATAACTCAAACTTGCTTTCCTTTTCAGGATGTCTGCCTCACGGCTGGACCACTGTATGCTGTCAAGGAAAATGACTTTCATTGTTTTTTGTGGCAGCTTGGCAGCCAGGCTCCTTCTGCTGGGGTAGAGTTGAGCTCAGCTTCTCTCAGCTGCCTCCCTGCTGCAAAATACGTAGCAGACAGGAGCCTTCAGAGTTTATAAATGTTTTTCACTGTTACTAACTATGCAAAAAATGTTAGCGTTCTAAAAGTTATTGTAACTAAATTTATTGGGAGCTAATTTGGCCGCTAATGGTTTTTGCAGTTAGCTGAAAAGCTAATCTGCTAACAAAAAAGTTAGCTTCACTAATTAGTGGTTAGCAGATTGACGGAACACTGCTTATACTGTAAAAACCTTGTAACTGTTAAAATGGTCTAAGCAGTGGGTCACCCCTCTGAGTCTGGTCTGTTTGAGCTTTCTTCCTCAATATCATCAGAGGGAGTTTTTCCCTACCACTGTCACATGTGTGCTTGCTCTAGGGGTTTGATAAGGACATTACTTGTGTGAAGCGCCTTGAGTCAGCTTTGTTGTGATTTGGCACTATATAAAATGAATTGAAATTGAAATTGCTTAACCATGTGATTGATTTTCACTGTTATGCCATTGCCTGTTCATATTGTAATTGTTGAGGTGTGTCTGGTTGTAGAGAAAAGCTGGATGTCTTCCAATACTCTACTTTTAAGCTCAGAGAAGACAGATAATTATTGTTAACCCTACAGTGTGATTCATTTTAATAAAAGAAATACAAATCTTGGTTAGTTATTTATATCCAACATTGACCTTTAACCTGCATATCCTTGTGTGTATATATAACATTGCAACAATGGTACCTATCCTATAGGTACTTAATGCCAAAACATTAATTCATCCTTTTGTGTCCTCCAGAATTCGTGACTGTAATGTATTATTTTTAAAGCCTGACCAGTATATTACTATAATTAACAATTATCAATATACCAACAATATAATTAATAACATTAGATGTTGTCATTTCTGCCAATAAGTTTTGAGGTGCTTGCTCACAGGGGGTCGTTTTGACCGTTGGGGTTTTACATAATTATTGTATGGCCTTGCCTTACAATATAAAGCGCCTTGGGGCAACTGTTTGTTGTGATTTGGCGCTATATAAAAAAATTGATTGATTGATTGAATCTTATGGTACGCTTACTGCTGTATTGCATTTGCATAGCAGAATACTTCCTTCATTCCACAATTTGTTGTGTCTATCAGGATGACAGCCGAATTTCTGTGCAGCATATCACAGAGGAGTGCATCCACAAGCTGGACACCAAGCAGCAAACAAATGCCCTTCTGAAGCTGGTATGGAGAGATTCAGCCAATGAGGAGATTTTCACCTTGATGGCTTCCATTTGTCATACACTCATGGTCCAACACCGACTCATGGTGCCAAAAGTCAGGTACGTGGACAGAAATTGCCTCAGGGGCAAAAAAAAAAAAGATATGCTTTACAAGGCAACAAAAATATAAACCATGGCATTGGACAGGAAGCCAGATTTTTCTGTAATGAAATGGGCTACTTTTCAGTTATAGGATTGACAGTGGTTTGTGTGCTGATAAAGTGTCCTTGAGATCCTGTGTTTGAGTGAAAGATTGTCAATAATTTATTATTTTATATACAGAAAAAAATGTGTTGTAAGTATCGATCACAACATGGCTTCCATTGGGGTGGGGTGAACCATTTGGTACTTGCTGAAATGCAAACAATGGGAGCTTTAAGGTGAAGCATACATTTGCAGTTCAGTTAAAGTTGTGTATATAGCATCACCTCAAAGTGATGTACAGCATTGAATTGTGGACCTGACCTGTTCTTGCATAATTTCTGAATCGAGCAAGATTCTTTTTTGTTTTTTAATGTAATTGGTACAGAACAGATTTACTTTGACAGATCCTCTTTACACACCTACTTGATATATTGGTGTATTTATTTGCATCTGCCCTCTAAGCAGTAATGTAAATAATGGTGACGTGAGGCACGCAGTTATCAGAGGTCTGCACCCAGTGGCATTTACAACCGGCAAAGGGATGTCAGGGAAGATGTCAGCATGGGATAAGGGCAATTACCCGTTCTCGGGTTGATTACATTAGGGATGGGTGAGGGTGGGTGTGGGGGTCAGCGCAGCATTAAATGACACAAGGTGATCCAGACGTGGCTTCATAAATTGTCCTCCTCCTTTTGTTAATTATTAGTGGAGCAAATTGCTCCCAGTGGATTTGTATGTGTGCAAGATAATGTGGAAATTGTTTTCATTGTGTG
The DNA here is from genome assembly GCF_902500255.1 of Thalassophryne amazonica. Taxonomy (NCBI): domain Eukaryota; kingdom Metazoa; phylum Chordata; class Actinopteri; order Batrachoidiformes; family Batrachoididae; genus Thalassophryne; species Thalassophryne amazonica. The sequence continues at coordinate 38,122,632 of NC_047103.1, read as the reverse complement.
CATTTGATAGAAATTAATTTTATTTAAGCAAATTTGTAGGTTTGCTATAAGGTGAAGAGTGGCTGTAGAACTGGGACTACTTCAAAATCATACATAAAATAAAATGACCTAAAAAACATTGGTTTTCTCAAACAGCTATTGAGCGGCGGTAGCCAGTAGTTTTGGATTAATGCCTACTCATGCAGTATGAAGCTTTGAAAATTAAGGAACCTAGCACACAAATTCATTTGAAGCTACATGTACCTTCAAAACTATGCATATTAGTACAGCAGATAACTAAGAATCGTTCAAATCCGGTTACAAGCACCAAAATTTGACTGTGTATACCTTTTGGTACATAGTGTAGAAAAATAACGTTAGAAAAATGTTAGCCATTTGAATTTTCATTAGGGAACCAAGTAGGGGTCAATTGAAGAACTGCATAGGGGTCAAAAAAATGTTCCAATCATATTGAAAGCTATACCACATTATGTGTCTGAAAAAGGTACAGTTTGGACTATCTTGAACTTAATGTTCTGGAGATTTGGGATAAAACAGCAAGAATGGTGACAAAGATCAGTTTCAGTTTGTACTAGGGTCAAAAGTTAAAGTTGCTCCAGTTTTGGTAAAACGTGGTGCAAATTATTGGTTGAACTAATAGGATTAACAAATGGAATAGTTCTGACTGTGTTGAATGTTTGGTCTCCAAAGTAAAGGTCAAACAATGTCGACGTCCATTGGATTCTGTGACGTGACATATGTTACCCCGTAACATGATAACTAAGCATAACACATGGTGCAAACTATTCCTTTTTAAAATCCTACTAACTTAACCAATAATTTGCATCATGTTTTACCATAATTGGAGCAACTTTAACTTTTGACCCTTGGACAAACTGAAAGTCACCATGCTTGCTGTTTTTACCCCATAACTCCAGAACATTCAGTCACAGATAGTCCAAACTATACCTTTTTGGAATCTTTGTGATCGGACAAATAATGTGGTATAGCTTTCAATATGATTGGAAGATTTTTTTGACCCCTATAGTTCTTCAATTGACCCCTACTTGGCCCCCTATTGAAAATTCTAATGGCTAATGCTATTTTTCTACAATATGTACCAAAAGGTATACACAGTCAAACTTTGGTGCTTGTAACCGGATATGAAGGATTCCTCTGCAAATATTCTGTTATCTGCTGCACTATATGTGGAGATGGAGTGAAGGAAGAAGTGTCTGCTTTGGCAGTATTCATAAACACCTGTTAAATGACCTCTCTCTCGCTCTCTTTTTCTCTCTCTCTTTTGTAACTGCAGAATGTAACTGCTCGTAATACAATAATAAAAATAACTGCTTCCTTCTTTGTTTTAGTACATTTCTGTCTCTGGCAACCATCCCTGGGCCTACTTTCCATCATCTAGCCAGCATCCACTAATCAAGCAGCAGGTGGTAGGCAGATCTTTGGAATATTCTACGCAAAACAGAGTTGCTTTTTCCATTGATCTGGTGCATCAAAATTCACAAGATTTGAATCAGCTTACCTTTTTTTCCCCATACATTTTAATTTGGATGCTTACAAGATTGTGGCATTTATTTATTTATTTTGAGTTATTGTGTTAACAAGTGGGAGGGAATGGACACATTCATTTCTACATCTGTATGTTCATTCACTGAATATTACAGACTTTTCCAAAACCTGGGAAAAGGGTTTAAGAGAATTCAGAGGAATTTTAATGTTATTCCCTTTAAATTTGTACAGCCCCCCCCCCAGCTTTTACAATAAATCTTGACCTTCGTCTTCCATCATTATTGGATATCTGTACAAAATAATTAGCTCACTGAGGAAGATTAATCACTGCAGGAGTGGACGGGATAGCTTTACAAGAGGCTAAGGGGAGCAGATTGCATCCTCAGCCTTGATTTATTGCTCTCAGCAAAAAAGTGGCTGCACATTTATCCAGCCATCCAAGCACATTGTGTTTTAATAAATTTGTAAGATGTCAAGTGAAACGACATTGAACCTTTTCAAAATAAAATCATCACAACGATAAAGTTTGTTGCTAAATTTGTACTTATTATACTTTGTTGGTCCCTATTCTTGTGTTTGCGGTGAAATTGCGCTTTGTTTAGTGTCAGATATTTGGTGTAATTTCACCTTGATTGTTTGGGCTGATCTGTTGTAACATTGTATTGCTAACGGCACTTGCTGTGATGAAAGTGTGCACAGATGCACTCTGCCCCCCCAATTTGCTTTTGAATGGTTGCTGTGATTTATTTATTTTTTTAATTGTGTGTGTTTGCTGTCACAAGATACCGGTAGTCCTTTTCATGAATAGAAGTCTGCAAAGCATATAAATATGTAGGTGGAAATGGCATACATTACTGCTTAACAGAGATCCGTTCTTTCCAGCAAAGCAAAGCGATTTGGGTGTGATTTATCAAATTGCTGTTCACATACATTTGCATACATGACCCCTTCTGATGTCTTGACTTTGTTTATTAGTGGTTCATTCCATGATTGAAATGGGGGTTTGGGTTTGCCCTGGCTGTAAATCAGGATGTCAGCTGGCAGTTAGTGCTTTGTTTCCCATTTCAATCACACTCCTGCAGCACTTGTTATGAGCCCACAGCACATTGCTACTCTCCTGAGTCTTGTTGTACAGATGGCGTGTGCTCAGCGCACACCTTTTTTCAAACCACACTGAGGGTCATCTGCCTACCCCCTGTTCCTAAAGTTGCAGGGCTTCTGAATATGTACAGATCATGTGAATTGGCGGGTAAGACCCTCAGCATTGCTATTAAAATGTTGTGTGCATGAAAAACGCACTTTCAAATCAGCATTCAGGAGTGGAAAAGAAAAAAAAAAAACCTTTAAAAATTCATCATGTGCTCAAAAGCATCAGCAGTTTTTGACATTGATGCCAATGATATTGTGGTTGCTACTACAGAAGGTTAGTATGTGCCAGACACTACACGGCACAGTGTGTAAACTGTGCCGTGAGAATTTCTGTTCTGCTAGTGGGAAGATGTGAACTAGTGGGCATGCTAGCAGCACAACAGTGTGAAGGATGGACTGTGGCAATCTAGCAAAAGTGTAGGTTGACTTTACAACAGAAGCAAAGTGTATGTGGACAGCTGGTTAGCTTCAAGTCAGGTTGTACATAACCAAACACTTAAGACAGCCCAGCATCGATTTGAAGCACTGGTAGGTGTTTCACATTTGGATTCACCAAGGCTGGCAGGGTTCTAGCTAGGATAAAATTTTAGCCTCGTGCTAATGTTGAGGGAGCGAAGTGACCGGGGGGGTGGTGCGGAAGGGGGGAAGCTTTTGAAAATTCAAGCTAAAAATTGGCCATTCTAGGGGTACCCAAAAGGGAAAAAGCCAGGTACGATCCCTTCATCATGTCCAGAATGCTGGGGAAGTTTGTTGAGTGTGCAATCTCATTCTTGGTTAGCCAGTACATGGCCCTCAGTGAGGCAGTTGGAGTCCGTGGACATTTTTAAGTCAAAACTTAAAACCTATTTTTGTTCTCTTTCTTATGAGTACTTTTTATTTTGTTATGTTTTATTCTTTTACTTCTGTTTTTAATTAGGTATTTGAATATTTTTATTTATATTTATTTGTTTTAATTTTTTATGTTGGAACTGTTCTGTGTGAGGCACCTTGAGATGGCTTTTGTTGTAATTTGGTGCTTTATAAGCTGATTAAATTGAAATTGAACAACATTTTATTGAGTCTTAAAGTAAATAAATATGAAATTGGTTACTGGATCCTTAAATTCTGGACATAATAAACTCTACATGGTAGATCCTTGATCTCTGGACATAAACAGAAATAAAATGTTAGTTTTTGTCAAAAGCATTTCCTTTCAGACATTATTATTGGCATGAATGTCTTTCCATACCTATGAGCTGAGCTCTTGCCGCTGTGCTGCAGGTAAGGTTTATAAAGAATGCAGGCCGTCTCATTTTGGGAGGAAAAAACGTTTTAGTCAATTGTAGTTTGTCTGTATTGCAACGTTTGTAAGAGGTGTCATTTTATTTAAAGCGGCAATTCGTTTTGAAGTTATTAATTCCGAGCGGACTCTGTCTCAGCACAGAGCTGCGCAGCGTTTGAAGCTGTGCCAACGGAACAGAGGACGATTCTCGTTTTTTGACTGCAACAAGACCAGAGTCCCAGTTAGTGACTTTAATCCACACAAAAGTAACTCATGATATTTTAATGGCTTTCAGAGGGGTTAAGAAGCGGACTTACCACTTCTGAAGAGCAGGGAATCAAAGAGCCATGAGCCATTGAATCGAAGCATTGCTTTGATTCACGCTTCAAACTGGAGTCGCGCTGCCTAACCGTCCTAAATTATAGCGTAACAGGCTGTAACCCAAGTTTGCACTAGCTAGAACCCTGGCTGGGTATGTCATGAGCCAATGCACCAGGGGAGGTGATGGTCTAGCTGTTAAGCGTTGGGCTTCACACCAAGGATCCTTGGTTCAAACCCCAGCCTGACCGGAAAATCACTCAGGGCCCTTGGACAAGGGCCTTAATCCCCTAGTTGCTCCCGGTGTGTGCCTTGCATAGCTGCACCCTGACATCAGTGTGTGAGTGTGTTTTGTGAATGGGTCAATGTGAGACATAATTCTAAAGCACTTTGAACGTCTGGTGCAGATGGAAATGCACTATATAAATGCAGTCCATTTACCATTTACTTGCACTGGCGCCAAGGACAGTAGCTAGTTGCTGCACACTGTTGTGATTGAAAGCTGACCAAAGAAAAATTGTCACAAACCTGTACTGGGGTAAACAAAAACGAGCAAAAAACAAAACAGGGCTGTCTTGGATATGGTGAGATGTTCCTTGTTTAAGTGTTACCCTTATGTACTTAAAAAATAAAAGCCTCACAGCTAATTGTTTCAGCATTAGAAACATATTAATTACTTGAATTCTCATTTAACAGCTTATTACAGACATCTGCTACTCAAACACTTTCCACTTAATGTGTTAGCACCTTGTCTCTGAACATAAAACAGCAAGAAATATTAGTGGCCTCGTTATTGACAGAATAAATACATTGACTCCAAATCAACTTGCTGCTAGTTATGTTAACTGCTCCAAATTTTTTTTTTTTTTTTTTTAAATGTAACTGTCGGTTTTACTTTTTTTATTGTATTTAGTACATGCTTTTATGTAGTAAATACTATTCGAGAATATTCAGTTAATGCTTAAAATAATTATTTTTATTATTTTTTGACTTATTAACCATTTTGCAGTGGAAATGTAAATATCTGAAAATGACTCAGTAATAGATTGTGGGATTTTTGGTAAAATATAGAATTTTTCAACTTTGAACTGTGGTTAGCCAAAAGTTGAGTTAATCCTCTAGTTTACTACAAATACGAGGTCTATTAGAAAAGTATCCGACCTTATTATTTTTTTCAAAAACCATATGGATTTAAATCATGTGTGATTACATCAGACATGCTTGAACCCTCGTGGGCATGCGAGAGTTTTTTCACGCCTGTCGGTTACGTCATTCGCCTGTGGGCAGTCTTTGAGTGAGGAGTCGCCCACCCTCTCGTCGTTTTTTTCATTGTTTAGGAATGGCTCAGAGACTGCTGCTTTGTTTGATCAAAATTTTTTCAAAACTCTAAGGCACAACTGAGTGGACACCATTCGATAAATTCAGCTGGTTTTCGGTAAAAATTTTAACGGCTGAGAGATTTTGGTCTGGTAGTGTCGCCGTAAGGACGGCCCACGGCGCCTGACGGCGATCTGCGCTTCGAGGCGGCAGCGTCTCGCCGTTTCAAGTTGAAAACTTCCACATTTCAGGCTCTGTTGACCCAGGAAGTCGTCAGAGAACAGAGAACTTTCAGAAGAAGTCGGCATGAGGAGTTTATTCGGACATTCCATTGTTAACGGACATTTTGTAATGAAAGAACGTGCGGGCAGAGTCGCATGTCGGGCCGGACCTGACCGTGGGGGGTCGCGACAGGAAAAACACCTCCGTGTTGGAAACCTTAACGGGCAAGTTGGAACATGCCCAAGCTGTTAAACAATTTCTCAGTTACTCACTTGTTGAAAGCCATCAAAAGCCGCCTGAATTTTACAAATGGTTTTCAACACGGAGGTGTTTTTCCTGTCGCGGCGCACACAGATTCGCCGAGTCGTCACGGAAACGACCCGGCGAATTTGCCCGCACGTCTTTCATTAAAAAAATGTCCTTAAACAGTGGAATGTCCGCATAAAGCCCCCATGCCGCCCTCTTCTGAATCTTCTCTGTTCTCTCACGACGTCCTGGGTGAATTAAGCCTTAAATTAGGATGTTTTCAGGTCGAAACAGGCCGACGACGGCGCCTGGAAGTGCTGCAGGACGTCCCGCTCTGTGGGAAGTCCTTACACCGACAGAAACACCCCATAATCTCTCATCAGCCGTTAAACTTTTCACCGAAAACCAGCTTAATTTCTCGAATAGTATCCACTCGGATATTCCTCTCAGGTCCAGAAAAAATTTTGATAAAGCAACGCGCGCCGTCTCGAGCAGCGTGTGAAACAAAGGAATTCAGCCGAGAGGGCGGGACCACATCTCACTGAAGGCCTGCCCACAGGGAAATGACGTCACCGACGCGTGAAAAAACTCCTGCATGCGCACGAGGGTTCAAGCATGATTGGTGGAATCGCACGTCATTCAAATCCATATAGTTAAAAAAAAATAAATAAAAGGGTCGGTTTATTGTCTACTAGACCTCGTATATGATGCTGGCCTATTAAAGACAAGCATCCTGAAAGTTGTCGCCATTGTCAGTTTTTGGCCAAGTGCCTGTAATTTGCAGAGGCACTTTGTTTTGTGTTTTAGCTTACTTACCACATAACTGTCAACTGAATTTACCCACTGTGTAAAAATATACACAGTTTAGGAGTGTACAAACACATGAACAAAGAGCAGTTTCACACCTTGGTGCCACAGCAAGTTAAGTGCAGAGCCACTATTACAAAGTATGTGGGCCTTCCTCACTGTTGACATGTAATTGACTGAGGGCATGGAAGCATGCCGGTACTGTGAGGTCACAGCAAGAAACAGGCTTCCCCTCCTCCTCTGTCCCCCATTGTCTTGATCCCCAGCCATCAAGTTAAATGGTGCTCCAGCAGGAAGCCAGAAGGCCTTTTATGACCCGAGCTGGGTACCCTTGCTACAAGTAGTTTATTAATGGAAGGTGGTTCGGCTAAATAAAGCTTAATGGCTCATTTAATCTCCCTTTGGCCTTCACAGGGTATAAAGGGGGAAAGGCCAAGAAAAGTGTATAAGAGAAATGTTAGTGAAAAGTATCACTTTTTCCTTCTCTTTTTATTTGTGTTAGTTGAGCAGTATTATAAATTTAACCACAGTGGACAGTTTAGCAGAATTTATTTTTACTGGTCTGCAAAGATTGTCACTTGATTGAATTAGCTCACTAACTCATCTTTTCTCATCATTGTGCACTTTACCACGGAAGTGGCCAGGATATGGGGTTTTATCCTCATGTATGACACTGCACTGACCTTTTGTGAGTTGAGTGAACAAAATATATTATTACAGATATTAGTATTATTAAATTAAACTGGAATAGTCCAAGGAGGCACCTACGGATCACCTGGCAGTGGCAGATTGAAGGGCAGGTGACGTTCAGGAGGTGTGGCTGGATCGATTACCTGTTTAGGCAGTTGCCTACCAAGACCCAGGGTGGATCCAGTGACGCATGCAACTGATGCGTGCCCCTCGACTTGACCTGATTAGAATTGATAACAGCTTGGTGTACTTTCTAATGTAGTCCTAGGTCTGATTGTTGTTTGGTAAGGGAACCTGCTTGAGGTTTCATGCCAGTAATATCTGCTCATAATGCTACTCCATCATTTTCATTAGCATTCATTGTGTAATTTCATTACTTGTCACAGTAGTGGATTTCTCTCTCTCTCTCTCTCTCTCTCTCTCTCTCTCTCTCTCTCATATTATCGCTTATAGATTACATTTTTTGATGATTGTATTTGTGGAACTAATTCATGGGTTAAAGTTCTCCGTCACCACAACGGATTTCCGTTATTTGGAGAATTTAACCACACATACGCGTGTGCATGTGGTGTCTAGGGATGTGAATTGTACAACAACTCACAATTTAATTTGATTCCGATTCTTGGGGTGACTATTCGATTCAGAATCTATTTTCGATTCAAAGAGCTCTGACAAATAGTTAAATTACTTAAAAAAAAGTTTAAGAAAATGCAGCTTGACAAGGTTAATGAAGTGATTCTAAAGATGTAAATTTACTTATCTGCTTTGCTCGTTCAGAGTTGGCTGGCAGTTTAGCGAAGCGCTGGTCAGTAGTCGGCAGATACTGCTGCTCCGCTTCTTTTAGCTCCGGGTGATGGCGTAGCATGTGTGCTTGCGGATTTGAAGTGTTTCCGAAGTACTTGACTTTCATTTTGCAGATTTTGCACACTGCATAAGTCATGTCAAGCTCCTTCTTACGCAGCAAATAATAAAATCCAAAATGCTAAGCTGCAGCTCACGAATGTTTGAAGCATGCCGGACCCTCCCCTTGGGGGGACGCTGTAGTATGGAGGTCGTTGCCTGACAAACAGTACATGCAGCGAGCAAGCAAGAAAATGTAAAAAAAAAAAAAAAAAAAAAAAAGCTCTTTAAAAATCGATTCTTGGACATTTTGGATTGATTCAGAATTGTAATAAATAAGAATCGTGATTCGGACATGAATCGATTTTTTTCTGGCATCCCTAGTGGTGTCATGCGTGTTTTTGGGCTGAAATATGATAGTCTCACTGTCAAAGCAACATCCCATTCTGCTCTAATCAAAGCATTATTAAAGATCACATATTACACTTTAGTCAGGCCTTTAAAATACTTTTGTGGATTCTTGCTGTAATATGTTGTCAGTTGTTGAGATAGTTGCTGTAGGTATCTAAAAATACTCATAATCGGGTGAAACCTGATGAAAATCTCTGTGGTGTGTCGGTGATGTTTCTATGTACAAAATAAAACAAAACATTACTCCAGGTATGTTTTTGGCGAGAATATAACATCATAACTTCATTACAAGTTCAAATGTTGATGTTGCGTGATAAAGGCTTTTTAATAATAACTCACTTAAAGAAATAATGGTAAGTAAAAAATCATGTAAGTAAAAAAAAAAAAACAAACAAAAAAATAAATGGACTGCATTTATATAGCGCTTTTCCATCTGCATCAGACGCTCAAAGCACTTTACAATTATGCCTCACATTCACCCCGATGTCAGGGTGCTGCCATACAAGGCGCTCACTACACACCGGGAGCAATAGGGGGTTAAAGGCCTTGCCCAAGGGCCCTTAATGATTTTCCAGTCAGGCGGGGATTTGAACCAAGGATCTTCTGGTCTCAAGCCCAGCACCTTAACCACTAGACCATCACCTCCCCCAAATGATTAATCGATTACTAAAATAATCGTTAGGTGCAGCCCTAGGCCCTAATTTTGTATTTTATTGACTGTACAGCCAGCAACACAGCACCCATTTGGTGCATTCACTGGATTAGAACAGGTCAAAATACTACAGAAGACAAAGAATTTTTCTTGACAGTTTGAAGTGAGTTTTCTTTGTTTCAGAGGACTTGATACCCATTAAAATTCACCAGAATATACAAAATTTGACTTGCTCTTTTAAAAAATTTCTGGGGGAGATCCCCCACACCCCCCATAACCAATACTGTGTTTTTACTTCAAAGATTGAAGTGTTTTATTTGTTTCAGAGGGCTTCATACCTGTTAAAATTCACCAGAATACATAAAATTTGACTTGGTCTTTAAAAAATGTTCTGGGGGAGCACCCCCAGACCCCCCAGAATCAAGACTACACCCCGCCCCCACCACCCTTTTATGTACCTTTATGTTCAAGTTTTGCATTCTTTTTATGCTTTGTCTGTGTCTCCTTAGAGGCTATTTAGAATAGATTTGTATGCTGTATAATGTGTTTATTGTATTTATTGAGGAAAAAGAGTGTGTGCCCCCACTATGCCACATTTTAGGGAATTGCTGGCATTGATTTTTGCCAGGAAAAAATTTCAGTCAGATGAAAATTTATTGCTTTAACCCATGAGCTAATTGCTTTCACATGGGAGCCAGAAATGTTACTTCAAAGTATAAGTACGAAACTGTGAACTGTCATGACAATAATCCGCCTTGCAGGTAGTGACTGAAGCATTCATGTACAGTAGTGTTCAGAATAATAGTAGTGCTATGTGACTAAAAAGATTAATCCAGGGTTTGAGTATATTTCTTATTGTTACATGGGAAACAAGGTACCTGTAGATTCTCACAAATCCAACAAGACCAAGCATTCATGATATGCACACTCTTAAGGCTATGAAATTGGGCTATTAGTAAAAAAAAAAAAAAAAAAAAAAGTAGAAAAGGGGGCGTTCACAATAATAGTAGTGTGGCATTCAGTAAGTGCTGTGATATTTAGAAGACGCCTATGTGAAGCTAATTTATTTGCAAGAATCCCCCGCAAAGTCCCTCTGTTAAATAAAAGACGTGCAGAAGAGGTTACAATTTACCAAAGAACACATCAACTGGCCTAAAGAAAAATGGAGGAATAGTTTGTGGACTGATGAGAGTAAAATTGTTCTTTTTGGGTCCAAGGGCCGCAGACAGTTTGTGAGACGACCCCCAAACTCTGAATTCAAGCCACAGTTCACAGTGAAGACAGTGAAGCATGGTGGTGAAAGCATCATGATATGGGCATGTTTCTCCTACTATGGTGTTGGGCCTATATATCGCATACCAGGTATCATGGATCAGTTTGGATATGTCAGAATACTTGAAGAGGTCATGTTGCCTTATGCTGAAGAGGACATGCCCTTGAAATGGGTGTTTCAACAAGACAATGACCCCAAGCACACTAGTAAACAAGCAAAATCTTGGTTCCAAACCAACAAAATTAATGCCTCGCAGATGTGAAGAAATCATGAAAAACTGTGGTTATACAACTGAATACTAGTTTAGTGATTCACAGGATTGCTAAAAAAGCTGTTTGAACATAATAGTTTTGAGTTTGTTGCATCAACAGCAGATGGTACTATTATTGTGAACACCCCCTTTTCTACTTTTTTTTTTGCTGATAGCCCAATTTCATAGCCTTAAGAGTGTGCATATCATGAATGCTCGGTCTTGTTGGATTTGTGAGACTCTACTGAATCTACTTGTACCTTGTTTCCCCATGTAACAATAAGAAATATACTCAAAACCTGGATTAATCTTTTTAGTCACATAGTACTACTATTATTCTGAACACTACTGTATAATGCACACTTATAATCCAGAAATCGACAGACACTCCATCTGTGTTTGCATACACAGATGGAGTGTGATAAGATAAGAAAAGCCTTTATTCATCTCTCAATGGTGAAATTTCAGTGTCACATCGCAGCATAGAACAGTAGGAATAGACAGAAGGGCATGCAATAAAACAAACAATGCTACGTGGTCCTTAAGTTCATAGGGCACAAAAACCTAGTATCTTTTTTCAACAATGATATATTGTACAATGTCCCCAGTGTTTGAAGTGAGCTGTTGTTAAAATCCTGACTGACGCTAGGTCAAAATTTCATTGGGTGAGGAAAAATAGTGTATGATTGTGCCTATCAGTTTTGGAATGAATTTGATAAGGTGCTCATACTGTAAGTTAGTTATTGTGAAGGATGGACTGTCGTATTAAAGAAAGAGCAAATTGAAAATGGGAACTATGTGGGAATTTAGCCTAATTTATTTGGTGTTTTTATTGACACCTGTTTGCTTTATCTAAATTAATGTTTTGTTTATTATGTTTGCCATTCTTTGTTGTCTGCAGACTTCTATATAGCTTAGCTTTTAATGTACGGTTCCTGAGGCACCTCTGGCACCTAATAACTTCCATGACAACCAAAATGATCACTGGGTGAGCTAATTTCTTGTTGATTGGTGTTAAAGTTGGATATAATTTTGTGTTAGTAGAATTTGCAGATAAATTATTTTTGCTTGTGCCAAAGAATAAGTATGCTTCTATTTGCTTTTTCCTTGCAGCTCTATGGTGCTGCTGTTGCAGCTCATCTCGAGAGGTTCTCCGTTGTCATTGGAGGATTCCAACCGCATCATCCCTCTCTTCTACCTCTTCAGCTCTCTGTTTAGTCATTCACTCATCTCTGTACATGACAGCGAGTTTTTTGGTCATGAAATGGAAGGTAACTGACTTGTACAAGGTGTAACACTTGTAGTGTTACATCCCAAATACATGTCCACAGCAATCCATTGTGTCCACATTAATCCAACCCTTGAATTATTTCAATTTACAATTTTTTTCCTATAGAAAAAAAAAGATATTTTTTTGATCAATGATTTTCCAGCCTATCGAGTAGAATATGATGATCCATGGTATCAAATGCAACACTAAGATCTAACAGCACCATAACCGTAGTGGTGTCCGAATCCATTGCAAGCAGGTTATTCACCACTTTAGTGAGTGCCGTCTCTGTGGAATGATATTTTCTAAAAGCAGACTGCAGTGGCTCAAAGAGATTATTCTCAGTAAGGTCGTCCACGAGCTGCTGTGAAACCATTTTTTCCAGACTTTTAGAGCAAAATTATAGATTTGATGTTGGCCTATAATTATTCAATATTCTAGGATCAAGACTAGATTTCTGAAGTAATGGTTTAATCACTTCAGATTTGAAACATTTTGAAACAGATCCAAAAGTTAAAGAGAGATTAATCATTTCCAGCACAGTCAGCCCTAGAATGGGACACAGGTCCTTAAACAGTTTTGTTGGTATGGGTATCAAATAAGAAGGTTGTGCTTTTTGTCAGAAAAAAAAATCAGAATCAGAAAAGTGAAACTTGCAAACTGAAACATCAGTGGTGGGTCAACAAGGCTGCTGAAATTCAAGCCCTTGCAAACAGAAATGACAGCAAAGGCTTTTTCAATGGCACCAAGGCAATCTGCGGCCCCTCCACCCAAGGACAAGCACCTCTTTGAAGCAAGGATAGCCTGAGCCTGCTGAAGACCAGAGATCACATCTGTGGTTAATGGAAAGAACATTTTGAAGACCTCTTGAGCACCAACCCATTAATGGAGGAGGAGGAAGTGCTCAGCCAATTACCAACACAAGACATTGTTGAAGAATTAAGCCGAACCCCAACTCTTGAAGAAACTCTCGTTGCCCTCAAAGGCATGAAAAACAACACACCCGGAAAAGACAACATTCCCCTTGAGGTCTTTAAAGAAGGAGATCCCTTTTTCCAATGCCAACTATGCCAATTCATTGTCAATATCTGGACTCAAGAAGAAATACCCACAGACCTTGAAGACTCTATGGGTGTCATCATCTACAAGCACAAAAGAGACAAGTCTGACTGTGGAAACCATTATGGAATCTCCTTCCTCTCTGCTGCAGGCAAGGTTTTTGCATGGATTGCCAACAACCATCTGAGACCACTAGCAGTAAACATTCTTCCTGAAACCAAGAGTGGCTTCCGACCATCAAGAGTAACAACAGCTATTATCTTCACTGTCTGCCAGTTGCAAGAAAAGTGCCAAGAGCAATGCCAACCATTGTAGCTTGCCTTCATTGATTTGACAAAGGCATATGACAGTGTGTCACACCGACATCTGTGAAAGATTCTGTGCAAAATAGGCTGTCCAGAGGGATTCATCAAGATCCTGAGGCTTGTCCAGAATTACATGTCCACCACAGTACTGGGAAATGGCATAAGACCGAAGCCTTTGATGTTCAGTCAGGAGGAAAGCAGGGCTGCATTATTGCCCCTATGTTCTAATTTTTTTGGCTGTGGAAACAGGCCTCCACCTGATCAAGGACAAGGTGCCAACATTAATTAATATTGTGTACAGAATGGATGGAAAGCTCTTCAACCTGAGCCGACTGTGAGCGAAGAAGAAAATCACTGTGTTATCCTTTACAGAGGAAGGTCTTCAGAAAATCCTTGAAACCTTCAATGAAGGCTACACCAAGCTTGGTCTTCACATCAGTCTGAAGAAGACACAGATCCTATACCAGCCTCCATCCAACAGCGTCATTCGTGAGCTCCCTGCTGTGAAACTGCATCGACAGGTGTTGGAGAACGACCTTTTTTTTCATTACATGGGCAGCCATGTGTCATCAGCCGCTGACGTTGATGATGAGATCCAACACTGATTCACATAAGCAGGAACTGCCTTTGGCCAGCTACTGTTCTCAACAACAGAGACCTTCAATGCGAGCCAAAACTCCTCGTCTGCAAAGCCGTCGTCATGCCAACCCTGCTTTACTGATCTGAGACCTGGACCACCTACGGCCACCACCTCAAGACCCTCAAGCAATTCTACCAATGTTGTGTGAGGAGTATCCTCCGCATCAGTTGGGAAGACTACGGTACCAACATCAGAGTCCTGGCTGAAGTCAAGCTACAGAGCATGAAGTGGGTCATTATCAAGAACCAGCTTCAGTGGGTGGGTCAAGTTGTTAGTATGGACGACAGCCATCTTCCCAAGCAGATTGCCTACTCTCAGCAGAGTGAAGGAAAACTGTCCTGAGGAGGCCAGAAGAAATACCACAAGGACCTCCTGATGTGCACCCTCAAGATGTAGTCTATCGACTGGAAGACCTGGGAAGAACACATGAAGGAACGAGCCTGCTGGTGAGCAATGATCTGCATTGGAGTGGGAATCTTCGAAAAATGCCAACAAACAACGCAGAGGAGAAGAGGAGAAGGAGGAAGGAGAGAAAACAAGATCCTGACCCACAGAAGCTTCCTGCAGCAAAACTGTGCAGCATCTGTCAGAAACAGTGCACGTCAAGAATGGGCCTGTTCAGTCATCTCTACGTTCACCATCTTGTCCGAGAATCGGTCAAGAGACTATTTTCCTTGCCATTGAGGGATAACCATGACAACAACTACTGAACTGTGGTCCCCCATATCTATACCAACAATGAAATAAATATCTTTTATTTTGCATGCACAGATAATCCAGTTTTGAACACTGTTAAACAATTTCAAACACATTATAAACTCCTTTAAACCAGATTGTTTTATTATTCAGTGGCAGTACTATGAAAGTAGTAGTAATATATCTTAAACAACTTTAATGTATTTGAAGTAGTGGTTGTCTGGATTTAAGATATTGTAAACTGTTGTACATTTGTCATGTTTAAAGTTATTCTGTGCATTTCAGAATATTTTTAACCCCTATGTTTGAACAGTAAATCAGCAGTAACCTGGTTAATCTGGCTCATTTTTGCATAAAATTCAGAATGTAATGCATGAATTTGTTTTGCTTCTTGGAGAAACAAGTGTTCTGAAGGCATGTCCTTGAATTCTGAGAAATTCTGAAGTTCATTTTTTTCAAAATATGATTTTACAGATTAAGCAATAGATTAAGACAGAGCTAGTTATCCTTCAACTATCTTCTTGAAGAAATTTAGAGTTATTGTTAAATTGTTTTCACCAATGGCACATTCTTTTACAACCTTGTAAATGTGAAAATCAATATCTGTATTAAAATGAAGATGCATTGGGCCTCTTAGCAGGTCAGATGCAGTCCTCCATGATGCCCTTCACACTGTCAGAGCTGGTGACTCTTTCTCGCTGTCTGAGGGATGCATGCCTAGGAATCATCAAGCTGGCCTATCCTGAGACCAAAACAGAACACCGTGAGGAATATATGGCTGCGTTCCGCAGCGTTGGAGTGAAGACAGACACTGAGGTTCAGCAGCGCATTCAGACTGAGCAAAAGTGCTGGGTGCAACTCTTCAAGGTAAGATGTGTAATGCTGGCCTCACACTACAACTGAATGCAAAGGAATTAATGAGACACCCCACACACACGTGCCAGATATTCAAGTGTCATTTATTGCAAAAAAAAAAAAAAAAAAAAATCCCAGTTGCATTTGTTTCACGTCTTCAATTTTGACATTTCAGCTCAAGCAGAAAACTGAAGGCACTGACTTAGTAAGGAAAATTAACTTTGATCCCTCTGCTAGCTTTGGACAGAGCAGCCACATGTGGGAAAAAGTTTTTGTATTTTGTGGAAATGCTCTTTATTGCCTTGATAGTATATACCGTATTTTCCGGACTATAAGTCGCACTTTTTTACATGTTTTGGCCGGGGGTGCGACCTATACTCCGGTGCGACTTATAAATGAAAAATATACCGGTAGGATCTCAATTAATTTACTGTAACAAAACAATTTTACGTGACAGAGTTGATCTATGTTTTAAAATGGCCACCGGAAAAGGAAATGCAATGCATCATGGGCACTGTAGTATGACGGCCATCCTATAGTTCACGCTGGTCGCGATAACCAATCAGAGAACAGAACTTTGGATGCGTATTCCTCACCTCACCCACAGCGTGTGAAGCTGACGAACTCGGTGCTTGCTGTTATTCCGGCATGGCGAACAGAACAGCTTCAACCCTTGGATATCAATGTGAGCAGAGTGTTTAAGTTGACGCTGAGAGCTGCGTGGGAGCATTGGGTGAGCGACGGCGGAGGATTAGCGTGTGCACTTGGAAGGAGCTGGCGTCGATGATTGTGAAAAGCGTTTGAAGCAGACGAACATGGTGTTTATTCCGGGACGGCTAACAAGACAGCTTCAACCCTTGGATATCAGTGTGAGCAGAGTTGACGCTGAGAGCTGCATGGGAGCACTGAGCGACGGCGGAGGATTAGCGTCTCCACTTGGAAGGAGCTGGATCGACAACGCTGGGAGGTCATGAGCTGCGCAGGTAGACGCTGCATGGTTCGGCTCGCAATGTGGTCCGCAAAATACAAACATATCCGTAGGTAAAATGCAGCTCACGAGAGGGCACTCGAGGCTTGTGTGACTGTTCCTGCGACTTCTGACTACCATAGAAAAATAAAAATTTTAACGTTACTGATAACATAAAAAGACAACGGAGAAGGCCCGAAAAAATGCCACCAAAAAGAAAATCATACTCTGCAGATGACAAGTTGCGACTGGTGAAATATGCATCCGAAAACGGTAGCCGTCACAATATTATCATCTGAACTTTTCATGTTAACATACCTGTATGTCCATGGGACTTATAGTCCAGTAGACCTTATTTATGGTTTATTTTTCTTTATAATGGATAAAGTGGCTGGTGCGACTTATACTCCGGTGCGACTTATTTATGGTTTGTTTTTCTTTATAATGGATAAAGTGGCTGGTGCGACTTATACTCCGGTGCGACTTATAGTCCGGAAAATACGGTACTGTATATTTAAACAATAAAAAATTGCCAGCTGCTAAAAATGAAAATGGACTAATTTGTCTCATTCAAATTATTGTCCCATTCCTGTTTTTAAATGCAGTGTAATAATAAATATACTCTAAAATAACTCATGGCTAAAACACACATCACTATCTTGTCAACTGGGGTTTGTAGTCATGAAATTGCAGCCAGTGAACCCATATTTTAGTTCGGTTTGGTAGTTTTCTTGACACCAAAACACATGAAGTGTGGCACATTAACATTAGCGTTAATTGCCTGTGCATTGAAGCATGTTGACATAATGTTTGCCAGTGTGAGCATGTATGCACTAACAGGCAAAGACAAGGGGGAACAAAGCCATGGAGGCCATCCAATGAGTATTTGTTCAGTGGAAATGAGGCAGAAAATGCCATTAACTTAATTCTTTTCAAAAGGCCTGTGTACACTACAGCAATGCCGCACATCAGTGTTGCTTTTGGCTGATGCAGTTGAAAAATTATGGGTAATCAACAGGCATAGAGGCTTTTTCATGGAATGACATGCACCATTCCACACTTTCAGTCTTGCATTGTCATGCTGCATTGAGGAAAAAGGCTGTTTGATTGAATTTACTGCTGCAGTCAGTTGATGCATTTGAACCATGGCAAAACAGAAAACCAAGGAGCTCGATGTTTACACCAAACATCATGAAACACAGATGTATTTCGGCAAACAGCAAACCCATATAAATGCTGTCTTCTATGCCACGTTCCAGTTGTCTCAGAAGTCGTGACTGGGAATGACATCACACTCAGTTTAAATGGATTCCAGTTTCCTTGTGACACTGCACATCAAATGCATCCAAGAAGGCCTTTTAGTCCAGTAAAAATATGAAATGACCCACCACTAATTGCAACAAAATTTATTTTTTCACCATGAGTACAGAATGGTCTACTAAATGAATACTGAAACTCATCTAAAATCAAAGTGGTGTAACAGTGCTAAATTTGCATATATTAAAAATGGCCACCATAACAAGGTCATGGCTATGGTCAACTTTATTGTCCCATTAGGGAAATTTGTCTTGGGCATTGCACTACATTATTGCTTCACAGGGCAGAGAACAATTAAAAAGGACACAAATCACATAAAACACAAGAATTAAAATCTAGGCTAAAATCAGGAAATACATTACAATGACAACACAGAGACATTCAACTATTTAAAGTGGTCAGAAAAGTGCCAGGTGCTAAAGTGCTGATGTTTGTTGCATGTTGTTCTATTGCACTAGTTGCTTGCATTGTTTAGCAGTTTGATAGAAACTGGAACAAATGATAATTTGAGATGATTTGCTTTACGCTTTGGTATACAAAATCATCTTCCTGAAGGGAGAAGTTCATACTCTGAGGACAGTGGGTGAGTGGAGTCTGAGCAGATTTTTGTTGCCTGCGTCACAACTGACTGGCTATCCAGCTTCTCAATGGACTCGTATTTTTCCATACCAATTATTTTCATTGCTCTTTTGTGCATGGTAGACAGCCTATTTTTGAGTTGAACTGTAAGGTTACCAAACCAGGCAGTGATTCCATATCTAATTAGGCTCTCTAAGATAGCTTTGTAAAAAATTAGCATTATCTGATTGCTAACACCATAAAGCCTCCGTCGTCTCAGAAAATACATTCTCTGCTGCAGTTTGTTGCACAAATTATCAATGTGTGATTTCCAGTTTAGCAAATTATCGATATGGACTGCTAGATATTTATATGTTGCTACCTGATTATTGTTTGGTCTGAAATGACTACTGCCTTGTGTGTTGTCACTTGTCTTGGGTCAAAAACCATCTCTTGTGTTTTTGACATTTTTAAAATCAGATGGTTTTTGTCACACCACTTAATAAAGGTGTCAATCTCATTGTAGCAGACAAAAGTGTCCGTGTTCTTAAGCAAGAGGCTCACGATTGCTGTGTCATCTGCAAATTTGAAAATAAAATTATTGGGGTGTACCTTCCTGTAGTCATTAGTATAAATTGTAAAAAGTATTGGTGAAAGCACACAGCTTTGTGGAACTCCTGTATTACAGTGTTTAATATCTGATAAAGCTTCACTTGCTGTGTGCGGTTAGTTAAAAAAGAATAAAACAATTTTATAAGAATTGCATTGACATTCATGTCCTTCAATTTCCATAAAAGTAGGTGGGGTTGTACAGTATTAAAAGCGGAGCTAAAATCAATAAATAAAGTGCAAACATAAGTTTTTGTTCCTTCCAAATGCTTAGAGACAAGGTGCAACATGCATAGAATGGCATCCTCAGTGCTACGCTCATGCTTATAGGCAAACTGACATGCATCTAACATGGGCTGTACTTCTGTTTTGAGCAGTGACAAAACTAATCTTTCAAAACATTTTGCAATAATTGAGGTCAAGGCTACAGGGCGAAAATCATTGTTTTCCGTAGCACGAGGCTTTTTGGGCACTGGTATTATAATAGACCTCTTCCATAGAGCTGGGACAGTATTGGTGTCTAATAAACGCTGAAATATAGGACACCATGCTGGTGTCAGTTCCTTTGCACAGCTTTTAAGCAGAAAAGCCGGCAGTCCATCAGGGCTAGTGGATTTACCAGTTCTCACAGTACGGAAAAGACACTGGACACTAGGTGGATCCACTTCCAGCCAGTCGGTGGTACTGGTTTCTGGTAGTGACTGCATCACTCTATCACACTCCTGAGAAAAGTTATTTGTCAAATCTCAAATAGAAATCATTCAACTCATTTGATCTTTGCTGTTCATCCAAGGTAATAATTTGCTTTTTATAGGATTCATATTAGCAGCTAGTTTTATTGTGTCCCAGAGGTTTTTAGTTTTTGAAATTAAGAGGGTTTGTTCCATTGTCTGTATCGTTCTCTTGCTTTAGTTAGGCATTGTTTCAGCTCCTTTTGAGTTTCTATCAGACTTACTCTGTCTTTATTGTCAAATGCTTGCTTTTTCCTATTTATGCACTCTTTGATTTCTTTAGTTATATAGGGCTTATTGTTAGGATAGATGATGACATCCTTCTTAGCTACCACATTATCAACACAAAATTTCACATAGTCTGTAACTGTGCTAAAAAAAATGCTAAAAAATGGTATAACTTTGCCTCTAGTACACTTAAAGTGACAATCCTGAGGTCTAAATTGACATTTGTGGGGCCAAGGAATACAATGGAACATTCTTAAATCTTTAAGACAAGGCCCTAATTAACATATTTCAAAATAGTCACCGAAATGATCAAAATATCCACAATTCTACAATAAGGGTACCTAGAGGGACAATCTTGGGGTCTAAAATAACATTTTGGGGGTTAAGAAACATACCTCTAAATTGGGGCCCTAATTAACATAATATTGTTCAAATGGATGTCTAAATTATCACTATCTGTATCTCTGCAATAAGGGCATCTAGAGAGACAACTGTGGTGTCTAAATTGACATTTTTTGGGGCCAAGTAACACAATGCAATATTTACGTTAGGGCCTCAATTAACCCATTGTAAAATGTCTGCTAAATCATTATAATATTGCAGTTCTCTCTGTCTTAACTAACCCACTCCAATTAAATAATAACATTTTGCATATGTGTGGTGGAGGTATAATGGTCTTTTTTGTTTCAGATTGAATAAAGATGGATGAGCTCCATTGCCCAGTCTGCAATAAATCTGTGTTAGAAAGTCAGGCCAGTGCAAAACTTACAAAAGGATGTCAAGGCATTTAGAAAGCCAGTGAGGCAAGAGGCATAGTGATAATAACAGTGCTTGGACAAACTGTGCACATTGAATGTTGCAAAGAACGCTGTAGGTAGTCCAGCATTAAGACTTATAACCGCAAAAGAGGAAACGAAGCTTCTGAGGAGAGGGCACACAAACTGAGGTCTGCTGAAAAGCCATTTGACTACAAGAGAAATTGTGATGGCAATAAAGAAGGATTTCATCTTCACACCTGTCAGGACATATAACTTCAAAACTATAGCCTTAGATGCATGCGAAGACAGAAAGGATGACTGGAGTCTTAAGGACGGGAGTTTGTCTCTTACTGCAGCAGATGTTATATACCACCAGGCCTGTAATGGGAACTTTAGAACTGGTAAGCAGATGCCTAAAAAATATATCCCTGATGATGCAAGTACCAAACGTTTTAAACTTGGTCGACCATATGATGCAGTATACGAGGTCTGTTAGAAAAGTATCCGCCCTTTTTATTTTTTGCAAAAACCATATGGATTTGAATCACGTGTGATTGCATCAGCCAAGCTTGAACCTTCGTGCGCATGTGAGTTTTTTCACGCCTGTCGGTTGCGTCATTCATTTTTCCAGAAACTGTGAGAGACAGCCAGGTGGACACCATTCGGAAAATTCAGATGGCTTTCAGGGACGATTTTATGGGCATCACACAGATTAAGGAGTGTTACAGCCGGTTTAAAGACGGCGCACAATGGCGGAGGGCGCGCCGCGCTACGAGCGGCGATCGACAGGCTGAAACGACCAGATCATTTCCAAACTGAATGCTGTCTTGATCCGGGACGTCGTCTGACTACCAGAGAAATGGCAGAAAAGGTGGACATCAGCACTTTTCCGGCACATTCCACTGTTAAAGGAGATTTTGTCATGAAAACAGGAGCGGAGGAATTCGCCACAGAGCCGCTAATGGCGCAGAATGAAAGCACCTCCGTGTTGGTCTCACAGGACATGTGACATGCCCAGATCTTCGACAGTTTCTTGGATACTCACTCGACTGAAAAGCCACCCAAAGCCGTCTGAATCTTCCGAATGGTGGAAGAGCTGGCATGTCCCGTGAGACTTCCAACACGGCTGTGCTTTTTGTTCTGCGCTATTACGCGGCTCCGTCCTGACGCGCGAATTCCGCCGCACGTCTTTCATTACAAAATCTCCTGTAACAGTGTAATGTGCCGAAAAAGTGCTATGTCCACCTCTCTTGCCATTTCTCTGGTACTCAGACAACGTCCCGGATCAACACAGCCTTCACTTTGGAAATGATCTGGTCGTTTCAGCCTGTCGATGGCCGCTTGAAGCGCGGCGGGCCCTCAGCCGCTGTGGGTCGTCTTTAATCCGGTTGTAATGCTCCTTAATCTGTGTGATGCCCATAAGGTCTTCACCAAAAGCCATCTGAATTTTCCAAATGGTTTCCACCTGGCTGTCTCTCACAGTTTCTAAAAAATTTTTTGATGCAGCAAAGCGGCAGTCGCTCAGCCAGTTTCCTGACAATAAAAATCCGCGGAGGGGGCTGGACCACTCCTCCCACAAAGCCTGCTCACAGGCGAATGACGCAACCGACAGGCGTGAAAAAACTCATGCATGCGCACGAAGGTTCAAGCTTGGCTGATGCAATCAAACGTGATTCAAATCCATATGGTTTTTCCAAAAAATAAAAAGGTCGGATACTTTTCTAACAGACCTCGTAAACACACGCAATGCACACTCACTCGTGAACAGCCCTGTACCGAACCGAACGTCCTGTACCGAACGGTTCAGTACAAATACATGTACCGTTTACACCATTACTATTTGTTGTGCTTGCTGTTTTGGAGTATAGCAAGCAATATTATCAACACCTGCTGATAAACGGCACATTATGTGGTATTTTATGCATAAAATCACCATAGCAATACGAGTATGTCTACAGACAGAAGTAGGACAGTACTGTGTGCAAAGACAAAAGTGCTATACGACATTACATTAATTTAGCAAATGCTTTTAATCCATAATTCCACATATCACTTTTGTTTCCCCTCTCTCCTGCCTTCTGGCAGTAAAACCTTAATTAAGCCACTTTGTTTCTGACTGTTAGTCTTTGACACAGATTTCAAAGTGAACACTGGTGTTCTGTGAAAGGTGGTAAATACTTGGATATCACATCAGGAATTTTCACAAAAGATCTGCTCAAAGGCCTTTTGTCAGTTAAACCAACCCATTAAAGAAGTGAGGAGCAGGGGAAATGCATTTTCCAAATTGAACGGTGGGATTTACAGTCTTTTTAACGCACTGACCCCTAACACGCTAATGTTTAGTTCGTGTCATCAGCCATTCCTTCCTATCTTTTATCACCTCCATTGTCGAGCTATCTATTTAATTGAAAGAAGTTAATTGAATGAAAATGATCAACTAAGCTTGTATTAATATTGCTAATGGAACTTTCTTCTTGGCCATGTTTTGAGAACGATGTCACGCTGGAGTTTGGGAAAGGCCCATTAAGGCTTGCACTTAACCCGATGGGCTAATTAAGGAATGCTTATTCATTCTCAGAGTCAGGGGGTAGGTCTACTCCAAACTCATTGCCACACGCCTTTTACAGTGTTTTGCACTTGACGTTATTGCATGCTCTAGGTTGCCTCCTAATGAATGGCCAAGATTGATTGTCACTCTTTGAAAGTGATGTGCTTCAGAAAAGACGATTTGGATGGAAACAATCTAGTCTGGGCATTATATGGAAATGGACTGTCTCTAACTGCAGCAGCAGTTACCTGAGCAAATCTTCAGGCAGTGATGCTCATGAAGTTCATCAGATAACCTACAATAACCAGTAATCACAACAGCAGAGCCTTTTTTATGCAGAGGCATTCTACAAATTAAAAACAAATTCCAAGTAGACTTATTATGCTGAAGCAGGGATCATCAACTCTGTTCCTGGAGATCGCTTATCCTGCTGATTTCCCATGCCTCCTTGCTGCAGCCACAGGTGATTAGTTCAGTGTAGTGTTTCTTAGCACTTGACTGGTTGAGCACATCTAATTAGGAATGGGTATTGATAAGATTTTGATATCGATGCCATTATCGATTCGGCTTATCGATCCGATTCCTTATCGATTCCCTTTTCATTACCTCTTGTGAATTTTCTGTGTCCTACAAATAGGCTTTACAGGTTTTCTAAAATGGTAAATGGACTGCATTTATATAGGGCTTTTCCATCTGCATCAGACGCTTAAAGCACTTTACAATAATGCCTCACATTCAGCCTGATGTCAGGGGTGAATGTTAGGCATTGTCAACAACATTTTGTTGAGTCTTAAGCTCAATAAACATTAAATTAGTCACTGGATCCTTGATCTCTGGACATAATTAGAAATAAACAAAATCTGTAGTTGTTGTAAAAAGCATTTCCTTTTAGACATTAATGGCACAAATGTAACTCCATACTTCTGAGCTGTGCTCAGCCGGTTGCGCTTTAAGTCAGCATCAATGTAACTCAAAGAATGCAGGATGTCTCATTTTGGGAGGAAAAAACATTTTGGTCGATTGTAGTTTGTTTGCATTGTAAAGTAAGTCCCTTCGGCTGCTCCCTTGTTTGCACTCGGGGTCGCCATAGCAAATCCAAGGTGGATCTGCATGTTGAATTGGCACAGGTTTTACGCCGGATGCCCTTCCTGACGCAAATCCACATTATATGGAGAAATGTGGCAGGGGTGGGATTTGAACCCGGAACCTTCTGAACTAAAATCAAGTGCATTAACCACTTGGCCACCACCCCTGTAGTTTATTGTTTGCATTACAACATTTAAAAAGAGGTGTCATTTGATTTAAAGCGGCGATTCGCTTTGAAGTCATTAATTCTGGCCAGACTCTAACTTCACTCAGCAGAGAGTGGTGCAGCGTTTGGAGCTCTGCAAATGGAACAGAGGACTATTCTCGTGTCTTCCCCGCAACCAGACAACAGTCCAAGTTAGTGACTTTATCTGCACAAAAGTGACTTGCAAATCACGATTAACATCTTTAAATTGCTTTGAGAGGGGTTAAGAAGCGGACTTGCCGCTTCTGAAAAGCAGTGTAGCAGAGAACCAGGGAGTGTTAGAAACCATGTTGATTTAGGTGCCCAGGAATAGACGTGGTGACCCCTGTTCAGAAGGAATGGATTTCAACCCTGGTCTCCAGTAACTCCCAGCACAGCATGCCTAGTGTCCCCCAGCGTTTGATTGGCTGGATACATCTATTTAAGCTCATAAGATTGAGATGAGATGGGTGAAAAGAAAACACGCAGTGCCCTGAGGACCAGAGTTGAGACACACTGATCTTCAGTGATCAGTACTGTTCAGCAATATGCAAACACATTAATAGGGAAGTTATATTTTCACCTTTTTAATATACTAATAAATATACCAAGGCAAGTTCTTTTCAAATACATGCGTTTTCTTTCATTGCGTTGTTTTCAACTTTGATAAAGAATGGTACTGAACAGAGGTTCATTCATTCATTCATTCATTTCCTTTGTTTACCCAGGTAAAGACTCATTGAGATTGACATCTCTTTTCCAAGAGCGACCTGGTTCAGCACAAATTGAGCAAAGTACTCTTTCATAGAATGTGAAATACTGTAGCTTCTTGCCTGAAAAGACTGCAAGTCCCACAAAAATAACGATGGTGCTGTGCAGCATTGAAGCATTGGGTTTTTCGTTCTGTTAGAGGGGCGATGTCAGCAGACCTCTCCAATAATGAACAGAGCTGAACACTGTGGGACGGCACAGGTCGTTTTTCTTTTATAATGCCTCACTAATGGTTTAATTTGCAAATAGCGTTTTTCAAGAAAGGGTGCTTGTTGTGTAAACTTGGCAAAGAAGCACATTTCTTTGTCATTCTTGTATTCAGTGAAATACACTTCCAAAACATACACTATACATTTTGCTCTTTTGTAATTGTTATAATTTAGCAGAGAAAAACCTTCAATTACACATGTTAATGTGACATGCCTTCACCTATGTGTTTGATCCACAAACTAGGTCATTACTAACTTGGTGAAGATGGTGAAGGCTCGTGACATCAGACGACCCTTTTGTCCAAAAGGTCACTGGCTGTCTGAAGAGGTCAACATCCGAGCAGATAAGGTAAGTAGGTCTCATCAGTGGGCTTGAGTTTTAGTTTTAGTTGGAAAATTAAAGCTAATACCCACTTTTCAGTTTGGTTAACAAGCACTGCTGACTTTATCTATTTATCTGTAGGTCATGCAACTCTATGTTCCTTCTGCAAGACACTTGTGGCGAACACGAAGGATGGGCCGCATCGGGCCACTGCAGTCAACACTCGACGGTAATATACTCGCTATCAACCCTCACAGCATCACCAAAGGCAGAACAGGTTTAGGAACTGCTTGACCGTGTGTGTGTGTGTGTGTGTGTGTGTGTGTTATATTTACTTTCTGTATCAGAGGTGAAAGCTGGTACGAAAAGTCACCTCACTACACTAATACACTAGTTCAGTGATGGACAAATTTTGCTGCTGGACTTTTTATTGTCTTCAAGTCATCGGCAAAAATTTTTCAAATTTAAAATAAAATTTTGTGTAGCTGCAGCAAACAATTATTTTCTTTATTGATTAATTAGTTTTTATGATTTTAATCTTAAACCTTTAAAAAGCCAAAAATTAAATGCGGGGACATTTATACAGTCACTGAGGTCCTCAGCAATGAGGGACCTGCATTCTGGATCATTCTTAAGAAAATACATCACATAAATGTAGTATTGCAGATGGTACACCCTCATAATGCAAGTTGTTCAAGCGTTTCCCAAAAACTGTTTGGAGCACCCTGATAGGGTTAGGCTTCTGCTTCTGCTCCATTGTTCTCAGCTCTGAAAGAATGCATTAGTCTCTGCAGCAGAGGTCTCAAAATCATTACAGAAAGGGACAAGAGGGTGCAGGATTTCTTTGCAACCACTGACTCCACCAGGTGATTTCACTGATTAACTGATTTCACCTGCTCAAAGTGATGTTAATCAGTGAAATCACCTGCACCCTTATTTTTCTTCACATCAGGCTTTCCATTCTGAGACATTCTGTAAGACCAAATTCATAGAATGGAAATGTTTTTTTCTCTATTTGGTGGGTGACATGACAGTTGCTACCTATGTTTGACATTGTATATTCTGCTACTAATATAAGAATATACACGAGTGAAATTAATTTCTCTATGATATACTCCATATTCCACTGTAGTGCTTCTAAAACTGTAAAAAATGTTTTTGGAACATAATAACACCTTTCAACTTATTTATAAGACATTTTGCCGAGGTTAGCATAGTGATGTAACTTCCTAGTGTAGCTGCTTGCTAACAGCTTTGTTTCTGGTATATTATTTAAAAGCTAGCAAGAAATAAACACTTCTAAAGCTGAAAATGCTGTTTTTGTAACCTGATAACACCTCTGAAGTCATTTACAAGACATTTTGCAAATGTTCACCTGCACGCTGACATTCGCTAACTCGAATCTAACCTCCTATAAGTAAGTCCCTTCGGCTGCTCCCTTGTTTGCACTCTGGATCGCCACAGCAAATCCAAGGTGGAGCTGCATGTTGAATTGGCACAGGTTTTACGCCGGATGCCCTTCCTGACGCAACTCCACATTACATGGAGAAATGTGGCAGGGGTGGGATTTGAACCCGGAGCCTTCTGAACTGAAACCAAGCCCATTAACCACTTGTCCACCACCCCTGTACCGAATCTAACCTCCTATGGAGTTAAATTTGTTTTATTAATATTAATATGTGCTAATGCACAGAGGGTGATTGACAAATATTCCTTGTTTTGCACAACATGAACAAATGATGATTTATTTGAACATATACAAATTGTACATAAGACAATAGGATCTTAATAATTAATTAAACAACTGCAAAGAACACAGTGCTCATACGGCCGACGGTATTTTAGTATTGCATTATATTTTGAACTTTAGCTCATCCTTTTTTGACCAGGACAAAGAAACACCTCATAGCATGTGACTGCAAAAAGGTTTCTATAAAAAAGGTTGATGGTGAACAGTTTATGATTTGGCTGTTAAAAAACAAACAAACAAAAAATTTCAGTCAGAGCATTTTTTTTTTTTTTTTTTTGCTTTAATACCTGCATACCTGTACTACATATCGGTATACAAATAATGAATGTTTATGAGTTCAGTGGTACGAATATTTCATGAGGTGAAAGCTGGAACAAACTATTCAGTGAGGGTAAGCCGAGTTGAATGGTTTATTCCAGCTTTCACCTCATGAAATATTCATTCCATTGAAAGAATGTAAAAACATTCATTATTTGTTTTATATAATGGCTAAAATAGATCCTTGCCATTTGATATTTTATTAATTCATAAACAACAGAAAAGGGACTTACATTTTGGTGTTCCACTGCTGCGAAAGTCCAAACTGTGACGTGTCCAGTGATGTTGTGCACTGACTTCAGACTTCCATAAAAAAGGGGGGGAAAAAAAAGACTTGGTGTAGTTCCTCAGTACAGCCAAAAATCATGTGAGCTTTTCAGGTGAACAGTTCTTCATGCATCCAGATGGCTTAGAGTGCAGTGGATTTGTGTGTGTGTGCGTGTGTGTGTGTGCGCATGTGTGTTTAGCAGCTCAATCAAATCATCATGTTTGCCACTGCAAGCAGGTGTTAATAAAGATGATTTAATTTTCCCCCACAGCACTTTATGAGGGCTGTTATTAAAAATAGAAAAACCCCTCAGTCATTAACCTTCACATTCTCTCCTCATTGACTCAGTCAGGCATTCAGAGGAAAATACACTGACGTAGACTAGACTGACTGCATCTGGTTCACTTTGAGCCATTCCACGTTTCTGTGAAATAGGGTGTGAAGACAAGCTGATAACAATGTGTGTATGATCTACCTAATGCCACTCACGAGCTGTGTGGGATAAATTCAATTAGTGTGAAAGTACCTCATGAACTCAGCCACATCTGGTTCATGTGTTTGTCTGGCCTTTTCTCATTTCCTTAAATGGACAGGCACACGGCTGATGAATGGGCAACATATTGACCACTCAGAGGCCATATTTCTCCTCAGGGATGGAAACGTGATAGGAAAATGCAGATCAGATTGACTAATTGGGCAGAATAATTGAGCTGCAGTGGAGGTGGATGAGGAGCAGTTAGCTATTGTGGCTTTTTTTTTGTAGGCTAAACACTCAAAGCCTTGAGTTTAATACAAAGCAAACGTCAGCTTAATGGATAAAGCCTTGCAGGTGGGTTGGCATCTCACAGTTCGTTTAATTAATTAATGACCGGTCTGTAAGCAGTGGACGGGATCTTAACTAGAGAGGTCAGCAGTAAGAATCGTGGAAAGGGTACAGTTGAGTTGGGTGTTGTTTAGCTGGAATTTTGGGATATAATTTTCTTGAGCAGCATAATAAGTCTCTCCTAGCTCCAGCGCTGACATTAACCTTTGATCCATGATCAACCAACTTTCTGTCTCTATTCTGCAATCATGTGGTGTCAGCGTAGAACAAGGACAAGCAGTTTGGGTGTTCAGTATTTTCCTGACGGACAGGATCAAACTCACTGATTTGTGGTTGGTGGATGTCTGGTCTAAGCTTTAGTTGGCCCCTTTGACCTATGAGAACAACAAATTCATGTAAATATGGCAAAAACTCAGTAGTACACAGAACTTTCCTATTCATTAACGATCTTTTAAATATAAACTTTGTGATTCTGAGCGTTCAGAATTGGCAGTTACTAACATTTTGTATTTTTATGCATCTTTCTTCAGTTGGCTCAGAGTCTACCCAGCTGTCTGTGTCTGAAGAGAGGCATCTCGCCATCCTCACAGAGCTCCCCTTTGTGGTTCCTTTTGAGGAGCGAGTCAAGGTAGTGCACCTCTGTCTCTGGCTGCACAATATGTGGACACTGCGATGTCATTTTTTTCTGAGAGATGTTTTTGGTCATCATCATTTCTGAGACATTGATTTCATTATTATCGCAATTTCTGTGTCCCCCCACCTCCACCACAAGCTGTTTTTCCTTAGTTTTTGCACAGCCCTAAGTTAACCTCTTCTGCACTGAGAAGAACTTCTTTCTTAGTGAAACACAGCACAAACTTCTGACATTTCATAAAAAAAGTCCTCTGAATGCAAGAATTCTTAATCAAACAGACCTCTCTTGTAGATTGGTCATGGAAGATGGGACATAACGAGGGCTGTCAATAAAGTATAGGTCCTTTTTATTTTTTTCAAAAACTATATGGATTTCATTCATATGTTTTTACGTCAGACATGCTTGAACCCTCGTGCGCATGCGTGAGTTTTTCCACGCCTGTCGGTGACGTCATTCGCCTGTGAGCACTCCTTGTGGGAGGAGTCGTCCAGCCCCTCGTCGGAATTCCTTTGTCTGAGAAGTTGCTGAGAGACTGGCGCTTTGTTTGATCAAAATTTTTTCTAAACCTGTGAGACACATCGAAGTGGACACGGTTCAAAAAATTAAGCTGGTTTTCGGTGAAAATTTTAACGGCTGATGAGAGATTTTGAGGTGACACTGTCGCTTTAAGGACTTCCCACGGTGCGAGACGTCACGCAGCGCTCTCAGGCGCCGTCGTCAGCCTGTTTCAAGCTAAAACCTCCACATTTCAGGCTCTATTGATCCAGGACGTCGTGAGAGAACAGAGAAGTTTCAGAAAAAGTCGGTTTCAGCAATTTATCCGGATATTCCACTGTTAAAGGAGATTTTTTTAATGAAAGACGTGCGGACGGGGCGCAGTCGGCGCGGTGCGGCGGCACAGGAAAAACACCTCCGTGTTGATAACCATTTGTAAAATCCAGGCGGCTTTTGATGGCTTTCAGTG